>NC_056731.1:510048454-510130954 GCF_019279795.1 Protopterus annectens
CATTAGGTCTCAAGAATCAGAGCAAAGGAAATGCACATAGAGAACACCTACAGTGTGCTGTTTTAATTATTCAGGGATGTTGAATTGAACCTGTTTTGTATAGGAACAGGTAATTAGAAGGCAAGATTTTTTGTCATTTACTGTTTATAAAGACTGTATACCACTGGTGGCTGTCCAAAGTAACCTCACTACATTATATATTTATATAGAGCTGATAAGTATATTTGTTCGCACTTTAACTGCTCAGTGTTCTGCACTGTCTTTATTTTTGCTTGACTGAATTATTTATATATTTGCTGACCGAATTTTGTTTTCTGATCTGTGCTGAATTTTTTGTCCCACCCTCCCACTCAACTGCTGTTGTGTTCTTAAAGTTGGTGGCTTTTGCAGTTGCTCATCCCTACTATAAATTTGATCTGGGACACTCCTTCCAGTCCCGTCCCATTTCATTAGCTCATTCTACCTAATACAGAGATCATTTGGGAAGGCCAAACTCCTTAGTCCCTTAACCTTGAATTATCATCTCTTACTGTTCTCTCCCTTTCCACTTTATATATAAAAAAAAAAAACAATAACAAAAAAAAGACACTTTATTCAGCTGCTTATATTTTTCTGTATTTGTGTTTCTTCCTACTTCTCTGTTACTTCATCTTGCATTTTCCTGCTACTTGCTGCTTGTTCTCTAAAGTGTTCAACTGCATCTATTCTGTTGCATTTATTACTGCTTGTTTATAGCCTGTCTAAATTGTTAAGTGTTATTCTAAGCTCTTAGTTTTGGTTTAAGCACTTGGGCTTTAGGCCCACCCCTTAGCTCTCTCCGGCCTTTTTCCCTCACATTCTGAAAAATATGGATGGACAATTCCCTACAGTTTTTACTGCCAGTCTGGTTGATATGGGCATCCTGAGACAGTGTAGCAACTGCCTCATGTACATGGACAACCATCTACTACTACCATCTAGGAACACAATTTGTGATAGATGCAATTACATTAGGAACCTAGGGTCCGTGTTCTCTCCCCCTCAAGCCAGTGTATCTGGCAGCAAAAAGGTTCTCAACACAATCACTACACCACAAACACCACCCACACCTACACAACACACACCCACATGCAGGGGTCCTCCAGATAAACATACCCAAACAAAAGAGTCCTCTGAGGCAAAAGCACAAGCGATCTCCACAGCCCTCCACAACACATACCATGCATAGTCCACACACCTGTGTCTTACAGCCACTAAGGCTTCACCATAAACCCAACATATTAGTCATAAGAGACTCCATTGTGAGGTACACTGATGTGCCTCTCACCAGGATGGATAAGGAGAAAGTCACAGTTAGTTGTCTGTCAGGTGCCAGAATCCGCCATATCACATATTCACTCAAGTCTGTCAACAACATGTACTGTTATGACTCTGTCATAGTCCATGTTGTCGTGAATGATTTGAGATGTACCTCTCTGGACTATATGAAGAGAGACATGATTGAGCTCGCTGATTATGTGTCCCAGGCAGGTATGTCCCTAGCCTTAAGCAGCATTCTGACGTCACCCAAAATGATGCCTCAATACAAACAGAAAATGATTGACTTTAACAATTGGCTTAGTTTATGGTGTCATTCCAGGGGGATCCAGTACCTGACAGCCTGGGAAGATATGATCGACAGACCATGATGCTTTGCTAAAGATGGCCTGCATCTGTCTCACCTGGGCTTCAGGCTTCTGGCAAAGACTCTTGCCTCCCCCATAGTGCCCTTTTTAAAAAAGTCCTGAGGTTGATAAAACCAACATAAAAATTTCAACAAAATGCAAATTAAAGGTCATGCTGCTAAATGCTAGGAGTCTAAACATGAAACTGCACTCATTGCAAGCATTCTTAATCCTGGAAAATGATGACATCTGTGCAGTCACAGAAATGTGGTTCAAAGCAGTGGAAAGCACTCCAGCCTTACCTAGTTGCTCATCCTATCATACATTCAGACCCCAAACTGTGGGCAGTAAATCCAAAGGAGGTGGAGTTTCAATATACATTAAAGACATACACACCTCCAGGCTGGTCAAACAGTATGACACACAGGAGACACTCCAGGTGCAGTTAACCACTGACAAGACCCCTATTCAAATCATAACTAGCTACCAGCCCCCAAATCTGACTCAAGATGCACAATCTGCCAATTTGGACCTGTTTGAATCTATCAAGATTCAACCCTTTACCCTGATGTTGGGTGACTTTAACTTCCCAAACGTAGATTGGAAGAACTACTCATGCCAGAACACAAATACTCAGATATTTCTCTATTTTGTCAATGCAAATGCCTTGGAACAGCTAGTTGATACCCCCACAAGAGTTGATAATATCTTGGACTTGCTATTAACCAACATGAGTAACCACTGCAGCATCCCTATAGTATCATCCTCCCTGGTAAGATCCAACCATAAAGTGGTCACTTTTGAAGTCACCATCTCCCCCAACCTGCCTCTAGCTAGGATCAGACATAAAAACTTCTCCAAAGCTGATTACAGCCTTCTGAGAGATGGTATAAACAGATTCACAGCCCCCTCCCCCTCTGTATGAACTGGCACAAATAGCCAAAACTACACCAAAGCACTATACAAGCATTTATATACATGCATGGAATCAGGAATACCTGACAGGGCTAAATCACCCACCGCAAGGAAAAGTAAACCTGTCTGGTGGACATCTGCAATAAATAAACTGTATAACAAAAGGAAAAAAATTGCTGTCCAAGACCAAGAAGGAGCAGGTGCCCAATTGGAAGCAATGTCTCCTTAGCCTGAGCAAGCAAATAAGAGCACTAGTGAATTCTTCCAAAGCAAACCTCAAGTCCAGTTTGGCCACATCTACTAGAGACTATCATAAGACCTTCTTCTCATGTGTCCACAATCTTAAAGGAAGCACCCAGATCTGTTCAGAACTGGTGGTCAAGGACACCACATATACATATGCTGTAGATACAGCAAACTTGCTGGCTTTACAGATTCAGCAAAAATGTCACCCCTCTGTCCCCCATCAGTAAATCAGGACATCCCCAGTACCTTCCCCCTTCCCCTTATGTCTGGGGAACAGATCATCACTGCTCTCTGAAAGGCAAAAAATACAGCCTCCATGGGACCTGATAACATACCAGGCTGCATCGTACATGAACTCAGGCAGAAACTTGCAGCACTATTAGGCGCCCTATTTAACCAAAGCCTGAGCACTGGCTTCATCCCAGCTGAGACTAACTAGCCTGATCTGCAAGGCCATGGAATGGATTATTATGGACCTCATTAACAAGGACATTGGCAACCTCCAAACACTTGATCCCACACAGTTTGTTCATCAAGAGGTCATGTCTGCAAAATTTGGTTGACTTCTTTGATACAGTCAACAAAGCCATGGACAAACGGAAGATGGTGCACACTGCCTACCTTGACCTGGCCAAAGCCTTTGACACTATTCTCCACTTAGGCATAATAGATAAACTCTCTCAACTAGCCAGCAATCCATATATTACCAGATGAGTAGCAAACTGGCTCACTGATAGAACCCACCTAGTCAAAATCAGGGGAAGCCACTTCAAGCAATAGACCAGTAGCAAGTGGCGAACCCCAGAGTTCAGTCTTGGGGCCTCTGTTATTTGGGATATACTTTTCTGAGGTGCAGATCAAACCAGTGGGCTATGGCTGACAAAGTTTACAGATGACTGCAAGCTGGGTGCTGTCATCAGTTCCCCTAGTGATGTAGACATCCTCCAAGAGTGTTTCACTCAAACAAATGACTGGTGCCAGAAACATGCCCTCAAGCTGAATACCAAAAAATGCATCATCATCCCTTTTGGGGAGAGAGACATCCCCACAAATTATCACATTAATAACAACATCCTAAGCACATAATTAGTTGTGAGGGATTTGGACACCCAGGTTTGATAGCAACCTGACTTTTGACCATCATATTGCTTCCATTGTACAGAAACCCTTTTACGTGGCCCACCTCATAAGAAGGGTATCTCATCCAGGGATATGGAGGTCATAACATCCCTGCATTCTTCCCTTATAAGGCCCATTATTGAGTACAATGCCCCTTTTTGTATGTACCTCACAAAGCACATGCAGCAGCTGGAGAGACCACAGAGGTTCCTCACCAGGAGAATCCAGGGCTTTAAACATCTATCATACACAGATAGGCTAAAAGCCCTATCCCTCTACTCCGTTTCATACAGATTCCTCAGAGGTGACCTCTGTCTGGCATACAAAGCAATCACAGACCCCACCATGATGGGACTGCTACAGATCCGCAAGTCAAGCTCCTCTCAAGTAACTTACACATGCAGCCTCAACCTGGTCTGTGACATCAACAGGACTTGCTGGAGGGACAGTTTTGTGTCCAAGAGACTTTCCCATCTTTGGAATAGACTCCCCCTCCACGTCAAGCTGAGTACCTCTTTACTCCTTTGTAAGCGCAACCTGGATAACTGGATGAGAAACAAAAAATATACCCCTGGGATTCCACCTCTGTCCCTGCTGGAATGGGGCATCAAATGCTGACTTGTCTAAACATGGGCTAAACTCTTGACTAGGCTTATAAGGACCTCAGGGCCAATAGCCTAGTAACCTCCTATGATCCTATGATCCTGTGAAACTAGCACACCCCTTAACCATTCAAACTCTTTTCCATCCCATCAGTAAAAAAAAAAAACTTAGAAAATTGAAAAACAATTGCCCCAACAAAATTTGTGAAGAAAAAACATGTTAAAATTTAAAAAAAAATGATGATTACAATTCCTAGTTCAGTAAAACAACCAACCACTGCTATTTTCATACTTATTTACATTTGTTTTCTAGGACAGAACACTGATCCAAATTAATATTTTTCTGGTCTATCAGTTATAGTGAGTATCAACATTCACCACTCTCCAGTAATGTTGCTGAGTTGCTTTCATAATGCCTGTAATTTCTATACAATCAAAAAACTACCTAACTTCCACTTGGACCTGTCACTTTACCTGAGTTTCATCTTTATCCATCCTGTCTCCAAGTCCTATCTGTCCTCATTTCCCCTCTCTTCCTGTACCTCCCTTAACCACTATACTGCTGTATTCTTTTTTTTAACAAGAAACATCTTTATTGAACTATCACCTATGACGCAGGCAATCATGCATTTACACAAATGAAAACAAACCATATTGACACATTCTCAGTTGCAAACACCACACATCATCACAATCCTGTACAAAGTTACTGCCAGTCAAAATCCACATAGCCCACTCAGCTCCTGTCCTACCTTAAACCTCATCCCTCCTCCAAAACATCACCCTGCATGCATTGTTCCCACAACTCCAATCTCCCTCTGTGCAACCTGCTCCCACCCCTTTCCAAAGTTCCATCTAAACCTCTTCCATCTCTGTCACTACATTCACCACCTCTAGCACGGCTGGCCCAAACCTTGATTTCCACCTTCTTGATAGTGCCTCCTCAGCAGCCCCTTGAACCAAATCCAGCAAGGCCCCACCATGTTCAGGCAACTCCTATTTTGCATTGCAGCCCAAAAAAATCTCCCCCTCAGCCACACCAACCCACACACCCAACATCCCTGACAGAGCAATCTACAGGAAACTTTCAAATTCTGCCAGCTCAGCTCACTTGCAAGAAACATGTTCCCAACCACCTTCAGCTTCCATATTACACCTTCAACACTTGCAATTCGCCCGAGGAAAAACTCCTAGATGTCTGCTTGGGGTATAAAAACACCCATGCAAACACTTAAAAGCAAGGATCCCAAATCTTGTAGATTATGCTGCACACCTGGGAGACACACATATATGGACCCACTGTCTCCCAGTGAATCACCCATCCAATCTCTTATCCCAATCCCCTCCACCCTCCTACGAATGATTCCCACAGCCATCATGCAACATTTCATATGCCCCAATAATCACCCCTGTTCCAAGACCAGCCTCCATTCTAGCCTCCACCAAAAACTCCACCTGTGCTGGTCTCCCACCCTGGATCCCCCCACTCCCCTCTCACTACCCAAACTCTGACATCAAGTCCTGACAGAAAAGGCAATCTCCAGCCTGCAGCCCAAATGAACTCCTGACCTCCTTCCATTCCACTGCACTTCCCTCTTCAATCACCCACTCCTAATACCTTGGTTCCCCCTCCAGCAAATGTCAGCCCTGTCCCACCCACTCTCTGCACCCCTAACTGCAGCCATACCCACAACAGAATGCCTCCTCCACCCTGTGCTGACCCAGATTCCAGAATACCCCTTGCTACCCTTTGAATACGAAACTCTCCATGGCCACTGCTGCTCTCCCCAAAGGACCTACATCCAAAATTCCAGTCCCTCCCCACCTCCTGAGATTCCTTCTGCTCCATCATCATCCCCCTCAACCCTGAACAAGAGCCCTCTGCCTGTGCTATGTACAGAAGCCCCAACTGTGCAGCCCTGAAACCCACTCTCCAAATAAGGCAATCTCAAACCACCCTGCTCTACTGGAAGGACCAACCCATCCCAACCAA
The DNA here is from genome assembly GCF_019279795.1 of Protopterus annectens. NCBI lineage: Eukaryota > Metazoa > Chordata > Ceratodontiformes > Protopteridae > Protopterus > Protopterus annectens. The sequence goes on from NC_056731.1 coordinate 510,054,973, forward strand.
CTCCTGCTCTCTTCCCCTTCTAGACAAAATCCCTCAACTCTTTACCACTTGCCATCCACAGATTCTCCTCCAGTTGATACAAACATGCCCGATCTGTGCACAAAACCAAAGGGATGAAAAATATCCCCACTGCCCACATCCACAAAACAGATCCTTCAGTTTCTCAGCCCCCATACCATCCCTTATCTAGTCTCTTCCCAAACATTCCCAGCTGCCAAAACAGAATCCCCCCAATCCAAGTACTTCACCCCGTCATGTCCCCACATACAATTTACATGTGAGCACATAGCACACAACCACCACCCTCACTCCATCCTCACTCATCTTGTATCCAATAAGACCTGAAGCCATCCCAGAATGCTCCACTACACTGAAATATATTCTTCTATTTATCATATTTACTAAGAAACTTAATGCAGCTACCCAACTGACAACTACCATACAATACGCTGATGATACTTCCCTTATCTGCTCCACCCCTTCCCTGCAAGAACTAAATGAAAAAAATGCAAAATGCTTTTCTAGAAGTAGAATCTTTTTTAACAAACCACCAACTCATTCTAAATTCAAATAAGACAAAATTAATAATCTTCTCTAAAATAACTACCAAATCCAACTTCCCATCTCTCTATATTCATTTGTCTAATGGTATCCAAACTGAACCTTCTAACCAGGCCAAACTTCTAGGTATCACAATAGAAGACCATCTAAAATTTGATATTCACATCTCTCAAACCATCAAAAGAGTCAGCTCCAAACTAGGAGTCCTCTACAGGGCCAAAGCATACCTAACACCCCAAGCCAGGCTTGCCACTGCTAGGTCACAACTACTATCTACTCTTCTCTACTGCTCACATATCCTTGCTTACTTACGTAAGACTGACCTGCACAACTTCGAATCCTGCTATAATAAAATTGCAAAGTTTGCAACAGACCACCCCCATAAAACCCACCATTGCTCTGCTCTTCTTCAACTCAACTGGCTAGACCTTCCTAAACTATTAACCTTAAACCAACTAACACTAGCACACAAAATCACACACCATCCCCAGAGCTGCCCAGCAGTCTCAAGCTTACTCCACCTACATGTGAACAATAGGCCCCTTAGATCTTCCATTAGGCCATTACTCAGAATAACACAGTCACATAACTACCATGGCGACTCCCTCTGCTCAAAGTAGCTAACTCCTGGAATGCTCTTCCCCAAAGTTTAGAATGTACCCTTGTTTCTCATCATTTAAAAATAGTTTAAAGGAACATCTAAAAAGCAACTGGCTCTGCCCTTGTTATCCACCAGGATGATCACTTTACCTTATGCATGTTTTATACCTGTACTATACTGTTTTCCTCTATTACAGTTCCTGTTGTCTACTTTCTCCCCTCAAGTCTGCATCCTCACATCCTTTGGTTTGTTTATTTTAAATTTTTCTCTAATTTATTTCCATAAGCAAATATTTTTTTCCTGCTTAACAAGTTGCATACCTCATAGTCCAGGCCTGATCACTGCTTGTTATTCAGCTAAATACTAATCTTCCTGCTCAAAACAGTACTGTTTTAAAGCTGTTTTCCTACAAAGAAAACTACTAATGAATCATTTTTTGTTTGTAAAACGTTTTTCAATACTCATTGTAAATATGTTGTTCTGTTTTTAGTTAATGTAGTAATGCAGATGGCTATTAATGCAGTAATGTAGATTTGTATCTTTTTCTTTTCTTGTAATCTGTTTCTGTATAGTTTATCTATGGAGCTTTTCTCCCCGGGTCTCCACTGAAAATGGGCCACCAGCCCAGTTGGACACCATCAGGTAAACAAATATAAAATAAATAAATAAATAAATAAAATAAGTAAAATATCCCCCTCTGGTTCTATAAGGTACAAAACAACATCATCCATAAACAAAGCCTATTCCTCTCGACCACAACACCAACTACATCCCTGAATCTCTGAGTCCCGCATTTTCCTTGCCAATGGCTCCAAACATGACACAAACAACAAAGGATAAAGAGGACACCACTGCACGGCTCCCCTGCCCAAACAAAACATACCAGAGAGGAACCCCCTTTCAACTCCTGCCTCTGATCCCCCACACATCCTCTAAACCAATTCCATAATTTTATCAGGGAATGTAAATGCCTCCACCACCCCACTAACAAAATCCCAGCCGATTCTATTGAATGGCCTATCTACATCAAGACCCACAAACAACAGTGGTACCCTCTCACATTCCACTTCCCTCTAGATCATCACCGCTCCACAAATGTTGCCAGCTGCTTGCCCCTCCACAAAACCACACAGATCCACATACATCAATCCAAGCTTTCCTGCAGGCATCACATGCACAAGCACCCCACAGTCATACTCCAGAATCATAATGAGTCCACACAAAGCTGTACCAATGGGTTTTTGCCATCCCCAGCACAGGCACCACAACCACCACAGCCCTCCCCCAGGATGCTAGCCCCTTTCCACCCACTAAAATACTGACAAACAAAACCCTCCAGTTCTCCATAACTCCACTCCCCCTAACCTCCAAACCTGTACAGGAACACTACTGTCTATATTGTTAACCTTATATTTAACTGCCACCATATATTATTGATGTATTTATTTACAGTCTTCATTACTGATGCTTTCTGTTTATGTTCATATGTATTATTAATTGTTTTGTGTATGCTTTCAAGAATATTCATGTACAGTTGATTTTTTGTGACTTCTGCTGTATGACTGTGGAGGTTTTCTCTGTGGGCCTCTACTGAAAATGGCATTTTATCTCAGTCAGATTATTTCTGGTGAACAAATGGAAATGCATAAAAATAAACCGATAATTCTGTGACTCATAGTTATAGGTCTCATATTTGCTGTGAAGAGCAATTCACCTCTGCCCTTTGGCCTGGGTTATGGCTGAAAAACTTCTGAGGACTAGTTCATTTGCTAGGTAAATAAATGAATAAGTTAAAAATTAAATTAAGAAAGGGTAATAAATCTGTATGTATGGTTACTAACTGTAAGGCAGAGAGGTTTTTTTGATAAGGTGGAAGTGAAACGGGGATGTATTTACGGATTGCACAAATGCCTTCTGATGACGGAATGTATGTTATATTAATATAATCCTGAAGGTTTATCTGTTGGTCATGCCATAGTCTTAGACAGTGGAAGTGGGTAGTGGTCTCTAGTGGTTGATGAGTTCCTGCTTCTTTACTAGGTGTGAGAAAACTAGTGTACAAAGCTACTTCCACTGGAGCAATTAGTTGTTTATCCCCCTTCCCAGCTGATCATTGTCTGAAAGGGCCACGGAGCTCCCTGCCCAGTCTTTCTTTCCTTGTTCTCTTGTGCAGTGAGCGAGTGAATTATATTTATAGTTTTCCTGCTAGTCAGTAGCTCTTGAAGTTGTCTGTTACCTTGGCACTTTATAAGTTCACACTGTGTGGTTCTTTGTACATTTGAGAAACAGCTTTATTCCAGCCATACAAGAAAAGTTTGTATAATCCAGGTTGGCCACTTTGAGATGTTAGTCAAAATGTTTACTAAAGGATTATTATCTTTATTACTTTTAAAAATGTTTACTAAAGGATTATTTCAAGGTAGCTGTTCAGTTCCAGCTCATAAATGCAGAATCTCTGTTATTTGGATACTGGCAAAGGTCTACTTTGCATCTAGACCATATCTCTCAACCTGCAGACATTGAAAATAGGAATAAATACCCTTGAAAAATATGAACATCCAGCTAAATTTGGGCATCTAATTAGTATAAATGCGAATACCAAATAGCACATAACTCTTTCTACGTCTAGTAGGGATGTGGGATACTACTTAGAAATATGTTTAAAAACAGAGTGACAAAAATGAAGGAACAATATCAGTATATTGTCAAACAGGCAGTGTAAACAATGTGACTGTAATGGAGAATTCTAATACACAAGGTTGATCATTTATTTTTACCTCAGAAAAAAGGAATTGTAAAATCTATGTCCTCCTTTAAATTATTGTTGCTACTAGTTTGCTAGTCATGTAGTGTGGTTTCATGTGCATTAGACAATGTCAGAAATCACGTTGGAAGAGGGGGATTCAGAAAACTGTGTGAAGAGGTAAATCACGCCTGCAAATGTGGACATACCTATAAAAATAAGTATATCCTGTGCAGGGGCATGAAAATAGGAATGCTCCTTCAAAACAGGGACAGATGAAAGGTCTGATCCAGACTTGAGACTGTCCTTCTCTCCTCATTTAACAAAATGTCACTTTCACCTCTTCATTTCTTTATACTTTCTATCTTGCTTACAAAAAGAAATCAGTTATGTGCACTGCAGCCATGCATAATATAGCATTCAACTTATTTTATATATTTTGACAAGACTATCCAGTAGGTGGAGCTAGTGCTACATTGTTCTCACAGTGTGAACTAGTTGGAAATTTTCTTCTGAGTTGCATGGCCATCCGGAAAATATTTTCCAGTTTCAGAATTTTCCTATAGTTCACATGAAGAAAGGCTTTCATACCTCTCAACCTTTTAGAGAAAGAAATCTGGACAAAGCCGTAAATAAAAGTGGGACAAAGACCCAAAAGTAGGGACAATTTTAAATATTACTCTTAAAAAGTTGATAGAATAACAGGCTTTGCATTAGCATGAATTTTCTGAAGGGTATGAACTCTGAAATTCAAATGTCTGTCATTATTTTCTAATTTTAGTCATTAATGATTTGCCACTAATTTGCCAGAAAACCACAATTTTATGAAAAATAGACCAAAATATGAGGTAAAAATCTGGACATTCTGTGGAAATCTGTACAGTTGAGAGTAGCAGCATGCTGGGAACTGAATGCAATGTTCAACAACTGCATATATGTACTAGGAAGCAATGGATGCTTTGCTTTCACAAAGAAGTTAGCTTGACTGTTATAAATAGTATTATTTAGAAGCAGTGGCTACACGAAATTATACAGCAATTCTTTGAAGTTTACTGACACATGAATGCTGTAGTAGAAATAATGGAATCTGATACAGCGTGCACCATTTTTTTTGCGAAAAGTGTACATAATATGGACCTGTGCAATGTATGTTTCAGAGTACTGCGTGACATATTTGGTTTCAGACATCCTTCATACCCGTTATCAACAAGAAAAGTAAATTCAAAAGGGTAGTCTAGCCCAAATGGTAAAATGCCTTAACACCAGGAGAAGATAGTGTCACCGAAAAGGATATACACTAATAAAATACAAAGATACCACAGCACTGATACCACTATAAATAAAGTAAGGTTGATAAAACACAAATATATTTGAATAGCTGTTTATTCCTCTAAGCACTTTCATTCCAGGTGATGTTATCTTCCCTTGTTTTTAGGCGTTTTGCTATTTGAGCTGGACTGCCATTTTGTCTTTGAGTTTTGTTATCATTATCTTAATCATTATCTTTCGGTTCCAAATTCAAAATGGTATGTGAGACATAGTAGTTATTATTTGAAAATGCTCTCTGACATACAGGAAATAGTTAGATTTTTCCCGGATGTAATCAATACTTTGCGTTTGAATTCAAACTTATCATGTGCAAACACCTCTCAATTGTCCTGATTTTTACAGATTGTCCAGATTTTTGCATCATATTTTTGGTCTGTCCTTCATAAAATTTTTTTTTTTTTTTTTTTTTTTTTTGGTAAACCATTTAGGTTTGAAGTCACTAAATAATGACATACATTTGACTTTCAGATTTATAGCCTTCAGGAAATGCATGCTTATACCAAACCTGTAATTCTCTTGCCTTTCTAAGTTTATATTTAAAAGTGCCCCTGATTTGGAACCTTTGTCCCGTGTTAGTTTGGTTTTGATCAGATTTTTGCATTTAGAGGTTAAGAAATACTATTCTATGTATTCAGTTTTCATATGTTCTCCATACAAAAATACCCCCCATATCCATTTAGAATTATTATGGATTTCAACTCATGTTCTCATTTGCAATTTTTATCATATTACTATCCCCTAGCCATGTTCTAATAATTTGGCTGTTTACCAGATCTCCTTTCAACCCATTAACCCAAAAGTCTGATTCACATTATGTGATGATAAGTGTTTAGAACTGCTGTGAGTTTGTGTAGATTATATGAATTTGTATTTTGGCTAACGCCACTTTAAGACAAATTTATAGAACTGCCATTTTAAAACATATGGTATCCCATAATGCATTCAGTCTAATGCCAATTGCCAGTGTATTCATAATAAGTGAACTTTTAACATTGTTCTTACTATGCTGTTATTTTTTAAAGAATAAAAGTCACCATTTTCTACAGAAAAATCATACCTTGAAACTGTCCAGATTTTTGTTTCATATTTTTGGTTTATTTCTTATAAAATTTGTAGATTTCTGGCAAATCACTGATGACTTAAGTCACTAAATAATGACTTAAATTTGAATTTCAGACCGTATCTTTCATAAAATGCATCACAAATCTTGTTATTCTAGCAACTTTTTAAGTACATAGGAGCAATATTTAAAATCTGTCCCTATTTTTTGGACCTTTGTCCCACCGTTATTTTAGGCCATGTCCAGATTTTTTGCACTAAGAGTGTGAGAGATATGCTAGAAATCCTGGTATATCCTGACATTTTTAACACCGCCATTCAACATTACTAGATAATCTGAGGTATATGTCATGACAAGGTATTGGAATTGGGAACTGCTTCATAAAATAAAAATGAAAATTCCATTCCAGTCCTAAAACTATACCAATGAGCTGACTAGTATCTGTCAAGCTCAGAAAAAAAAACAGTTTTACCAAAAAAATCAGATTTTCAAATCACAGTGTTTGTTTTATGGATTTTAAGCTATTCAGCCATAGAAAACTGTATTTCTTTCAAAAATGACAAAAAATAACCTATCACAGTAGTTTGATTTCCTAAAACCATTTGCCTAACCAGTGAAGAGGCAAAGGTTTGCACTATTTAGAGCATTAGCCAGGTTATACAAAGAAATAGAAAATTTTCAGGTAAACACTGTAGTACTCCATGAGCTTGGAGGTATTGGAAATATGCAGCTCATTTTTATTCTCAGAAAATGCACAACTAAGGTGGGGCAAAGGGGGCAGTGTGTCCTGGGTGCAAAGTGTTAGGGGGTACAACTAGATCTTCAGTGGATTACCAGGATTCAGAAATAAATGACAATATTGCAATTGTAGTTTGAACTGAAGGCTTTAGGGCTTTGTGTGTCACATAAACTGTAGCAGCTGCTTGCAACAAATGTAGCAAGTGCTTTGCTACAGTTTAAAATTAAAGAAGAGGGTTTTTTTGCTCTTTATATTAAGAGTACCATATTGAGAAATAGAGCTTTTTTGTTTTGTTTTCTTCTCAATGAGTGTAGATAGAAGAAACCTAAAATTAGGAGTTTTAGATCAGGGAACTAACCTTTGTCTGGCCACTCAACTTAACTGGCTAAAAATTGTTGGTTTCATTTTTTTGAAAGTGCTGGGAGACTACTGCTGGTGTGTGACTGCACTGGATTTTGAATTGTTTGTCTTCTGTAATATCTGTGACCAGACTACCAAACACTGGTGAGCCTAGGAAGTACTTCTTAGGAATCAGTTTGGGGTTAGTGCCTCTGTTTTGCTCCTGGTGAGAGAAGGAGCAGAAGCACATTGCTTTCTAGCCTTCTGAGATATTACCAATCACTGGAAAGCTGGAAAATAGCTTCTTAAGATTCAGCTTAGGATTAATGCTACTGCCTTGCTCTTTGGTGAGGGAAAGAATAGAAGGGCAGTGATTCCTGCTGGTGTCTGACTGGGCAATGTGTATGGGACTTCACTGAGTATTCTGGTTGCAGATTTGGTAAGAACCTCTTCAGGGCCCTTGTGCAGCTCAGCTTTCTGCTGCATCTGGCTGCTGTAGGTTCTATCCAGGGTAGCTACCAAAGAAGAATATAACAAGTGTACTGAACCCAACAACATCTGGGTTAATACTACTTCTCAGGGAGCAGCTTAGAATTAGTGCTGCTACTGCTTCTAGTGAGAGAAGGACCTAAAGATCTAGGATGATGACTCAATACTAACAGAACATGATTGACTTCAATAATTGGCTTAGCTTCTGGTGTCATTCTAAGGGGCTCTACTATCTGTCCACTTGGGATGACATGATCTACAGACCTCGATGCTTTGCCAGAGATGGCCTAGGGATTTCTGCTACTGGCTAATGCTCTTGCCAGCCCCATAGTGCCTTTTTTAGGCAGTGTCTCAAGGACAAAATTCCCAGTGTAAAAACTCCATCTAAAAGCAACCTCAAGTTTATGCTGCTAAATGCTAGGAGTCTCAACATGAAACTGCACTCACTGGAAGCAGCCCTCACCTTGGAAGATGTTGACATTTGTGCAGTCACAGAAACATGGTTCAAGGCTGTGGAGAACACCCCAGCCACACCAAGCTACACCTCTTTCCATACATCAGACCTCAAACTGAAGGTGTGAAAACCAAAGGAGGCAGTGTATCAATATTCATTAAATATAAATACACCTCCAGATTGGTTAGACAGTATGATTCTCTGGAGACACTTCAGGTGCAATTAACTGTTGGTAAGACGCATATTCAAGTTATTGCCAGCTACAGGACTCCCTCCATGAATCAGGACACCCACTCTGTCTATTTGTATCTACTTGAATCTATCAATATACATCTGAACACCATGGTTTTGGGCAACTTTAACTACCCATCCATTGACTGGGTAAATTACTTGTGCTCAAACTCACTTGCCCAAAGGTTCCTCGACTTCATTAACTCCAATGCCCTGGACCAGCTGGTTGACACCCCCACACGGGGTGCCAACATCCTGGATCTGGTGCTTACCAGTATCGGGACCACTGTAGCACCCCCACTGTGAGGTCCTCCCTGGGGAGATCTGACCACAAATTGGTCTCATTCAAAGTAACTATCACAGCTGCCCCCCCCAGCAACAACTAAACTAAAAAACTTCTCCAAAGCAGATTATAACCTCTTATGGGATAGTATAAATAGCTTCAGTGCACCTCCTCCATCAGATGGAACTGGCAACTATGCTGAGCTCTACACCAATGCTTTATACAAACACCTGTATAACTGTATTGACTTGGCCGTACCTGATAGGACCAAAACAAGCTCCTCAAAGAAGAGCAAACCTGCTTGGTGGACAACTGCCATTAACAGGCTTTACAACAAGAGGAAGAAATTGCTGTCTATCAGTAAGCGGGAGCAAGTCCTGCTAAACTGGAAACACTCCCTCCTCAGCTTAAACAAGCAAATAAGACTTCTTGTGAAGTCCTCCAAAGCAAACTATGAGTCCAAATTAGCTTCCTCAACACAGCATTCTATAGTTACATCTGTAACCTAAAAAGAAAGGCCCAGATTTTTGCCAAACTGGTAGTTAATGATACCAAATATACTGAGCCTGTGGACATTGCTAACCTGTTGGCTGACAGGTTCTGTGAAAAAAATTCACTTCTCTGGCTCCACCAGACGTACCCAATGACATCCCTACCACCTATCCCTTACCTTGTATCTCTAAAGAGCAGGTCATAAATGCCCTCTCTAAGGCCAAAAGCAGAGCAACTATGGGACCTGATAACATCTCAGGCTGCATCTTACATGAGCTCCAACATGAATTAGCAACACCATTGGGTACTCTTTTCAATCATAGTATAAGCACCGGCTTCATACCATTTGAATGGAAAATGGCCACTGTTACTCCCTTGCACAAAGGTAGTGCTTCCCCTGACCTCAGACACTATAGACCTACTAGCCTGACTAGCCTTATCTGCAAGGGCATGGAGCAAATCATCATGGACCTTATCAACAAAGATATAGGTAATCTCCAAATACTTGACCCTACTCAGTCTGAATTTGTCAAAGGAAGATCATGCCTGTTAAACCTGGTAGACTTCTTCAAGACAGTAACCAAAGCCCTGAATGAGGGGGAATCTGTACATACAGCCTACCTGGACTTATCCAAGGTGTTTGACTCTATCTCCACTCAAGAATTATTAACAAACTCACCCAACTAGACATCAACCCTTATATTATTAGATGGGTCAATAACTGGCTCACTTACAGCCTCATCTTACAGCCCAGCACTTGCTCAGACCTAATATCAAACACTAATATACCCTGACACTGATTGCCCAGTAGGGCAAGGTTCTTTATTCACCCCTCACCAACCAAGCGAATAAGCAGCTCACCCTGCTATTCAGGCATGACCAAAGGGCAACTTCTGGTGCACTCTCCAGTTCAGCTGGTGAATCTGGGTATCCTGAGGCAATGTTACAACTGCCTCATGTACACAGACAACCCTCTCCTCCTACCACAAAACAGTAACATATGCAAGAGTTGCAATTATACAGCCAAACAGGAAGCTAATCTGTCTCCACCCAAGACTAGAACAGACAGTCAAGAGGAGAAGGTTAACACTTGCACCACACCTCCAGCTGCACACAGACCTACTAAAACAGCACTGGCAAAAAATACACATAAATACACAAAATCATAGTCGGAGGCTCTAAATAAAAACCTGCAAAAGCATCAGAGACCTCCAAAGCAGACATTCAAACAACCTGCACTTCCCGTCACAAATCAGACAACACATAAAACAAAATCAGTGTGCCGCACAATCACAGCCCTTAAGGCGAAATAACATACCTAACACACTAGTAATAGGTGACTCTATAGTCAGGCACACTGATGTCCCACTCACTAGGCTGGACAAGCAGAAGGTTTCTGTTAGCTGCCTGTCAGGAGCCAGAATCCGCCACATAACACAAGCACTCAGGTCACTCCAGAACAAGTACAAATATGACTCTGTCATTGTTCATGTTGGTGTGAATGACCTGAGACGTACCCCCCTGGACTACATGAAAAGAGACATGGAAGAGCTCTCTGATCATGCAGCCCAGGCTGGTATGACCCTGACCCTGAGTAGCATCCTGCCCTCACCAAGAATGATACCTCAGTATAAAGAAAAAATGATCAATTTCAACAACTGGCTAAGCTTCTGGTGTCATTCGAGGGGATCCAGTGTCTGTCAGCCTAGAACGACATACTCGACAAGCCGCATTGCTTCACAAGAGACAGCTTGCACCTGTCACCCCTAGGCTTTCGAATACTGGCCAAGGCAATTGCTGCCCCATAGTGTCTTTTTTAGGCAAGGCTCAAAAGTCAAACACACATCCATAAACAGCACAAATAACAAAAAATTAAGGGTTATGCTACTCAATGCCAGGAGTTTAAATCTCAAAATGCATGTGCTCGAAGCACTCCTCAGTATGGAGAACATCGGCATCTGTGCAGTAACTGAAACCTGGTTCAAGGATCCAGAGAGCACCCCAGCACTACCGGGCTACAACTCATACCACACATTTTGGCCACAGAACATGGACCGAAACACAAAAGGAGGGGGGTGTATCCATATTCATCAAGGATACCTGCACCTCCAGCTTAGTGGAGCAGCATGATACCTCTGAGGTCATCCATGTGCAACTAACATCGGGCAAAACTGCAATGCAAATTGTGGCCTGCTACAGATCACCCTCCATGACCCAGGACCACCACTCCACCTTTCTGGAGACACTGGAAAACATGAAGGTCCTACCAAACACCCTAATATTGGGTGATTTCAATTACCCTACCATTCACTGGGAAAACTACTCGAGTACAAATTCCCAGGCCCAGCGCTTCCTGGAATTCATCAACTCAAATGCCCTGGATCAGCTGTTAAACTCCCCTACCAGAGGTGAAAACATATTGGACCTGGGCATCACCAACATGGGCGACAGGTGTTCCACACTGCAGGTTAACCCGTCACTGGTTAGATCAGACCATAACCTAATCACTCTGGATGTCCACACCCACCACCATCCCCAACTAAGGAAACCACAGTAAAAAACCTTTCTAAAGCAAACTTCACCTTACTTAAGACAGAGGTGGTAAGTTTCACAGCCCCCACACTAAAGGATAACGCTGCCCAAGATGCAGAAACCTTTACAAATGCACTCAATGAGCACATACAAGGATGCATGGATCATGCCATCCCTAGCAAAACCAAGACTCACTCCTCTAAGAGAAGGAAACCAGTTTGTTGGACCCCTGCAATAAACATGCTATACAATAAAGGAGGAAGCTTGTTCAGAAAAAAAGCAAATACCAAGAAGGAAAGACATCCCTGATCAGTATCAGTAAGAAACTAAGGACCCTCATGAAATCATCCAAGGCTAACTTTGAAAGAAAAATAGCCAAGGATTCAAAAGATAACCACAAAGCCTTCTTTAGCTATGTTAAGAATCTAAGTGGCAACTCGCAGATATGCACTGAACTAGTGCAAAATAGCACAAAATATACTGAACCTACTGATATTGCCAACATCCTGGCAGATAGATTCAGTGCAAGCTTCACCCCCCTCTCACCTCCAAAAGGGCCCGCAACAATACCGGAAAAGTGTAGTGCCCCAGAAATCACAGATGCACAGGTGAAAACAGCCCTTTCAAAAGCCAAAAACACAGTGTCACTGGGACCAGATGGTGTCCCAGGCTGCATCTTGCACGAACGACAGAATGAACTAACCCCCCACCTAAACACGATGTTCATCCTCAGCCTCTCCACAGGCTATATGCCCATAGAATGGCGTACAGCAATGGTTATTCTTCTCCACAAAGGAGGGGCCACATCTGATCCTGTTAACTATTGCCCCATAAGCCTGACTAGCCTGGTCTGCAAGGCTATGGAGCGCATCATCATGGAACTCATTAACAAAGACATTGGGAACCTGCAAACACTTGACCCAACCCATTTCGGCTTTGTTAAGGGCAGATCATGCCTACTAAACCTGGTTGACTTCTTCGAGACAGTCACCAAGGCCATAGACGAGGGAATGGTGGTTCACACAGCCTACCTTGACCTCACCAAGGCTTTCAACACCATTCCCCACTCTGGTATTACAGAAAAACTCACCAGCTTGAACATAAACCCCTACATCATGAGATGGGTTGCCAACTGGCTTACAGACAGAACTCACACGGTAAGAATAACGGACTCCAGGTCCGATTCTAAACCAGTCACAAGTGGTGTCCCACAAGGCTCAGTCCTGGGACCCCTACTGTTTAGCATATACTTCTCAGAAGTACAGGCAAACACAGGAGGACTATGGCTAACCAAGTTCGCCGATGACTGCAAACTGGGAGCCATAACTGACTCTCCGGCTGACACAGATATCCTCCAAAAGGGCATTACTGAGACGGACACCTGGTGTCAAAGTCATGACCTCAAGCTAAATGCCAAAAAATGCATAGTCATCCCATTTGGGAAAAACAAAACACCCATGAATGACCACATAGGTGGCAGTCCCCTTAATACAGAAGAGGTAATAAGAGATCTGGGGACCCAGGTAGATAGTAATCTCTCCTTTGACAATCATATTGCCAAAGTAGTTAGGAAATCCTTCTATGTGGCCCATTTAATTACTAAAGGGTTCATCTAGAAATAAAGAGGTTATAGTGCTCCTCTACTCGTCACTCATTAGACCCATCATAGAGTACAATGCCCCATTTGGGATGTACCTCACAAGACACTTCCAACAGCTGGAAAGACCACAAAAGTACCTCACCAAGAGGATTACTGGCCTCAAACATATGTCCTATGCAGCCTGACTGAAAAAACTCCAGCTGTACTCAGTGGCATATCACTTACTCAGAAGTGATCTCTGTCTGACTTACAAAGCCATGTCCAACTCAGAATTGATGGACATGCTCCACCTAAAGAAATCCAAGTCACTGCGAGCCACTTGCTCTAGTGAGCTAAACCTCACCACAACAATAAATAGAACATGCTGGAGTGATAGATTCCTGTCACAGAGACTCCCCATGCTTTGGAACAAAATTCCAAATTACATCAGGCAGAGCCCCTCACTAACACTCTTCAAGAGAAACCTTGACGAGTGGATGGGTAACAGAGGTAACAGAAAATACACCCCTGGGATCACTTCATTGGCTCTGCTTGACAGAGGATCAGTTAATTAATCAATGGGGTAGTGAAAGCCGACACACTCTAGCTAGGCTTATAAATGCCCTCAGGCAGATAGCCTAGTACCTACCTATGTACCTATAAACCGATAGAACTCATATAGACAAAATAAGTGAATTCACTTCCAACAGCAGACCTGTAACCAATGATGTTCCACAGGGATCAGTCCTGGGACCTCTACTGTTTGGAATCTATTTCTCTGAAGAACAAGCAAAAACTAAAGGTCTGTGGCTGACAAAGTTTTCTGATGACTGCAAACTGGGAGCAGTTATAGAATCTCCAAATGATGTCAACATCCTATAAGAGGGTCTTACACAAACAAATGATTGGTGCCATAGTCATGGCCTTAAACTCAATGCAAAAAAAATGCATTAACATTCTTTTCATTAAAAGCGATGTTCTTTCTACCGACAACAGCAATAGCAACACCTTAAGTATTCACTCAGTGGTGAGAGACCTGGGCACACAGGTTGACAACAACCTTACCTTTGACCACCATGTTTCCACAGTGGTAAGAAGGACATTCTATATTGCTTATCTCATAAGTAAGGACATTGCCTCCAGAAAAAAAGAAGTTATAACCTCCCTGTACTCTTCCCTCATCAGGCCAATAATTGAGTACAATGCCCCTTTTGATATGTACCTTTCCAAGCACCTGCAGCAATTGGAGAAACCACAAAGGCTCATCACAAGGAAAGTTCAAGGTGTTCAGCATCTGTACTATGGGAATCATCTGAAATCACTGTCACTTTATTCTGTTCCATATAGACTACTGAGACATGATATCTTCCTTGCATACAAGGCAATCTCTGACCCTGCTTTATTAGAAATGCTGCATATCCGTAAGTGAAATGGTACACAAGTTACTCACTCTAAAGACCATAACCTGGTATGTGGTATTAATAAAACCTGCTGGAGGGACAGATTTGTCTCCCAGTGGTTACCACACATTTGGAACAGACTCCCACTTCATGTCAAACAGAGCACATCATTATCCCTCTTCAAATGCAATATGAATGATTGGATAGGTGACCATAAATTCACTCCGGGGGTTCCACCTGTGTCCCTTTTGGACAGGGGCACTAGGTGCTGATTGTGGAAATAAGGGTAAGAACTTGGCTAGGCTTGTAAGGGCTCTAGGGCCATTAACCTAGTAACTTCCTATGATCCTCTGATCTTATTGATTCCTTGCTGTGTGTGACCCTCTGTCAGACAGATTGCACCTTCAGTAATCAACTCCAAACCTCATAAGCGCTGTTTCCTTTTAATCCCACATTAGCAAATACCTGAAATCTTGGATCTGCACTTTCCAACTGTTTCTGCAGACATCTTGGTTGAAATAGGCATCCTGAAATAATGTAGCAATTATCTCATGATTACCAACAACCATCTACTACTTATACAAACTAACACAGTGTGTGAGAGATGTAGTTATATAATGTTATTGGAGGCAATGTTCTCACATGAAGCATCATCAAATAGCATGCACATTGTTAATACCATACAACACCACACTAAACCAATCACACACAGCTCAGACCAAGTACATAGGCCTACATTTGCTGAGACTCTTAAAACTAACCTATCTAAACCATAAAGGCCTCCTAAATGTAACCTAAGGAACAAATATCCTCAGCAATCTCACAGATGCAAAACACAGACAGCATCCATCATGAAACATAAATCTGAGTCACACTCATTCAATTCAAAACCCCATGGGGCAAACCTACATATATTCCAATATCCTAGTCATAGGTGACCCCACAGTGAGACACAGCGATGCACCACTCACCAGGCCGTATAAGGAGAGGGTCATGGTCAGTTGCCAGGGTTCATCGCAACATGAATACAGTCAAGTCCATGTACCACAAATACACATATGGCACAGGCCCAGCACATGTGGGGAGTAAATGACTTGAAATGCACCTCCCTGGACTATATGAAAAGACACATGATGGAGCTGCCAGAATATGTATCTGAGGCACGTATGAACCTAGCCTTGAGCAGCATTCTGCCATCAGCAAAAATGATTAGGCAATATAAACAAACAATTATTGACTTCAATGATTGGATTAACTTCTGGTGTCATTCTAAGGGAGTACAAGACATATTCGCCTGGCACAAGACACGATGGTAGACAGCCCTAACTGCTTTTCCAAGGATGGCTTACACCTATCCTGCTTAGGCTTTTGTATATTGACAAAACCCTTGTTTTTAAGCAATGTCAGTCTTCTAAAGCTTCCAAAATAACTAAACATAAACAGGATAACATTAAGGTGTTGCTGCTCAATGCTAAGAGCCTTAACAAAAAAAAATACTCCCTACAAGTGCTTCTTACCCTTGAAAAACATTGATATATGCATTGTCACAGAGATCTGGTTCAAGACTGAGAAATCCATGGGTGTAAGGTTTCAATGCCTACCAATCATTCAGACCCACACCATTAGATGAAGGCACTAAAGGTGGCAGTTCTCCATATTCTTAAAAAATCATTTCACCTTCTGACTTGTTAGACAAGAAAATGACCTAGAACTCCTCCACATCTACCTTACTATTAAAAAACCTATTATCATATCATTGCTAAATATAGGACCCCCTCTATGTCCTCCTCAACCCATACACCCTACCTAACTAGCATGGACTCCCTAAACATTAAGCTAAACACCATTCTTCTAAGAGACTTCAACTTCCTGTCCATTAATTATGAGACTTGCACATCTTCAAACACATATGCCTATTCATTTCTGGAACTCATCAATACAAACACTCTTGATGTGCAAGTTTGTACCCCAACTACAAGCATTAAAATCCAGGACTTGGTCCTCACCAATACAGGACAACTTTTCTCCTCACCAATTATAAGTTCTTCCTTGGTCAAAACAGACCACAAATCAGTCACATTCACTTTAAGACAGAAATTGGAAGCATCTTCTAGTACCTCAGTATTCAGAAATTATGCCAAAACTAATCTACTAAAATGGAGTAATAATCTAGCTAAACTAAAAAGCCCCTTCCATCTTGATGTCCCCATTGCTTGTGTGGAATCCTTTATGCCAAATTATATGCACATGTAAATAGCTCCATATATGCATCTGTCCCCCTCAGAAGTAAGTAGGTCAAATTTAAAAATACATTCATATGGTGGAACTCTGCTTTAAACAGGCTCTATAATAAAAGAAAAAAATAGTTGCACACAAAAATAAATTTAACTCTCATGATACCAATAATGGTCTTGCTAAACATAACAACAGTTCTGGACCCTGATCAAATCAGCTAACATCAGATACACTATAAAAACAGCCACCCAGGTGAAGGATAACTACAAAGCCTTCTTTAACTATGTTAGAAATCTCAGAAACAATACCCAGCACTGCACAGAGATAATTGTAAAGGATATCATGTACTCAGACCTAGAGAACATAGGCAATCTACCATCAGACAAATTTAGTTCCAGCTTCACCCCCCTGCTTTCCTATATTCCCAAATCACATCTACACAACCGTCCAGGTCCATTCTGAAGATTCAATCGGTAACATTACCAGGCATTATGAAAGCATGTAGTGAAATTATTCGATTGAGAAGAGAGTGAGAATGAGAAAGCAGCCAACAGCCTGGCTTTAAAATTAGGTATGTATATAATGAGATCAACTGAAAATGACTCTGATTGATGTGAGTAGGCTGACTGGTGAAAGCGCCCGTCTTTGCTTTCTCAAAGAATAAAAATCATTTTAATTTCATTCTTTAAAAGCTGGTGCCTTAAAATTTTAATTATTGTGTGTTTGAGTAGAGGTGGTGACATCTACACAACCCCCTCAAAACGTCCAAGAACAAGTCCTGCAGGAGCTATCCAAGGCTAAGAACATTACTTCTATGGAGCTGAATAACATATCTCTCTGTCTGTTGGTCAGTCTGAAACATGATTTGTCAGAACCCCCTCACCCAAGTGGTTACTCAATATCAAGAGGATTTGTATCAGATGAATGGAGGACAGCAGCAGTTATTCCCTTCTGCAAAGGTGGTGTTTCAACAGAGCTGGGTAACTGTAGACCCATAAGCCTGACCAGCCTCATTTATAAGGCTATGGAAAGGATCATTATAGAATTAATAAATAAGGACATAAGTAACCTGCAGAGTCTTGATCCATGCTAGTTCAGATTCATGAAGGGAAGAACCCAACTACTTAACCTGGCCAACTTCTTTTAGGAGGTTACTGAAGCAATGGACAAGGACAGATCAGTACACACTGCATGTCTACACCTTGTAAAGGCACTTGACACTATCTCACACTCGGGTATCATAGATGAACTCTCCCAGTTAAAACTACCTGTGCAACTTGTTGAATAGCAACCTGGATCACAAACAGAACCTGAGAAATTAGGGTGCATGGCTCTACCTCCTCCAAAAGACCTATTACTAGTGGTGTACCTCAAGTTAGGTCCTTGAGCCACTCTTCTTTGGCATTTACTTCTCTGAGGTCAAATAAAATGTTTAGGGTTTATGGTTGACTGTTTGCAGACAACTGTAAACTTGGTACCATCATAAACTGTCTAGGGAAACCAAAATTCTCTAACAGGGCCTTTCCAAGACAAATAATTGGTGTCAAAATCACGGACTAAAACTAGAAATATATTATCATATCCTTTAATCATTTTAACTTCAAATGTAACTTTCACTTTGACAACATACCCCTGAAAATTGATTCTGCTAGCCTTGCTTTCCTAAATGCATCTGAGATGATTTGATATCCTCTGTAATTTACAGGCTACCTCTGTACATAAAAGGCCTAAGTGCTAGTTCAGGGGTACATTTCCTTCTCCCCATTCAAGGGTCTAAGTTACACTTGAATTGGGTTAGGGAAGAACTCTACTTCACATGAATAGGAAGCCTGTTCCAGAGGAGGGGTAGTCACTGAGACACATACCTGTTTTTCCAACATGTCTTATTTATGTTACAGGCAAAGCTTAAGTCCATAGATCAGGATATTTATGATGCCATTACTTTTGAAGATGTGCAACAAGTCCATTAGAGTGGGATCAGACCATGCTTTGTAGGTCAGGCATAGATCATCTTGCAGCAGTTTGTAGGAGACTGAGTAAAGAGATAGAGCTTTCTGGCAGTCCATATAAGACATGTTGTTTACTCCCTGTATTCTTTTTTGTGAGCAACCTCTGTTGACACTTCGGTTGTTGCATTCTTGCAAATGCTCAGTCAGATGCATACCGAATGGAGTGTTGTACTCAATGATTGGTCTTATGAGGGATGAGTACAACTGAACAATGGCATCCTTGAATCTAGATGCTATATTTCTCTTTTTGCTTATAAGTTGTGCAACATAGAATGATTTTCTCACCAGTGACTCAACTTTCAATACAGCTACTCAAGTAATATTTTCAGTGGCACAGCATGTTAATGCAGGAATTTCAAGGCACAGCATAAGTACTGTAGAGTTTGAATCCAGGTTATGGATTATTTTAGGGGGGGTCGGGGGCTGGCATAGTTGTTTAGGTGCTTATTTCTCAAACACAAGGTA
The DNA here is from genome assembly GCF_019279795.1 of Protopterus annectens. Lineage (NCBI taxonomy): Eukaryota > Metazoa > Chordata > Ceratodontiformes > Protopteridae > Protopterus > Protopterus annectens. Next base: position 510,074,514 of record NC_056731.1, read on the forward strand.
CAGGGTTTGATTCCCACCTTAGAAGGGAAACTGGCTAGGTTTAAATGGAAGCAGCTAGCTTAGTACTTACCTCTGAACCTAGGAACCTATGAACCACTAAACTACAACAGACACAAGATGGTCAAAGGCCAGATTACTCTGTATATCCATTTTCAAATCTCTGACCACTGAGCCTACTCTTGAGGGGGGATATTATCAATGTGGCAATTTCCAGTGGTAGCCGTCTTTCCAAAAGAAACTATTATGCATTTATTTGTATTGCGTTTTAGACCATAGCTGTGGCACCAGTTATTTGTCTTTGTCAGGCCTTCTTAAAGGGTACTTGTGAGTCTGGGAGAGTTTATGACTTGGTCAGCCAGAGGCCTTTGATGTTGGGCTTAACGTCAGAGAAGTAGATACCAAAAATAAGAGGCTCTAGCACCAAGTCACCAACCCTCATCAATCCTGATGGGTTCTGCCAATGACTAGACTCTGTGGAGATTGCCTCCCCTATCCTAACTGGGTCCTGTCTATAAGCCAGCTAGTGATCTTTCAGGTTACATATAGGTTTATGCTTAATTTAGTGAGTTTATCTACAATGCCTGAGTGGGGTATTGTGCTGAATGCCTTGGCCAGGTTGAGGTAAGTGGTGTGCACTGTTTTGCCCTTGTCAATGGCTTTCATGACATTCTTGAGGAAGTCCACCTGGTTGAGCAGGCATGACCTGCCCTTGATGAAACCAGACTGGATTGGATCCAATGTCTGTAGGTTTCCTTTCTCATTGTGTAACAATGTTGTTTAGCATTTCCATGATGATTCTTTCCATTGATTTGCATTTGAGACTAGTCAGACCTATGGGTTATAGAAGCACTTCCTTGTACAGATGGATAACAGTTGCAGTCCTCCATTCTCTTGGCATGAAGCCTGTCTGGAATCTATGATTAAATATTAATTTTAGTGGGATTTATAGGTCATGGTTCATGCTGTTTAGGAGGTAACCTTGGATATTATCAGGCCCATCAATGCAGTGTTTATAGACTTTGAGAGTGCAGTGAGGACCTGTTCCTTGTGATAGTTGGGCGAGTTATGTTTGGATGTATTTTCTGAGAGGTGACTGGGTTGGGAGAGGATGGTAAAATTGGAGCCAAATTTGCCTAACAGTATATTTCCTATATCATCCATCTCACTATAGATGGCTCCTTTCACAATTAGTTTGGCAAGCTCCTTTGAGGTAGCGGACAAAGCTGAAGAAAACCTTATGGAGTTATGGCTGTCTTTTGCCTAGTAAATTATTTTTACTTTAAATTTCGCTTTGCTAGACTTGGTTATTCCCCAGAGTTGCTTGTTTAGGTTGATAAGGGAGTTATTACCTTGCTGGGCATAATCCTTACTACTTTTGGCCATGATTTTCTTTCTTTTGTTGTACAAAATATTTAATAAAAATAAAATAAAATAAAATAAATAAATAAATAAATAAATAAATAAATACATACATAAATAAATGTTGGGACTCCAAGAGGGTGGCTTGTTTTTTTGAAGTTGTCAACAACAAACTGTACTTTGATCACCATGTATTCACTATTGTAAGGAAGTTCTTTTGGTTGCATAGCTTATCTCTAAAGATATGGTGTCCAGAGCCAGGAATGTAATCATTCCATAATATTCAGCTGTAATCAGGCTGGTCATTGAATACAATACCTCATTTAGCATGTACCTGTCCAAATGTTTGTCACAACTGGAGTGATCACAAAAACTATGCAGACCATCTCAAAGCCTTGTTTCTCTTATCAGTATCATACAGGCTACTTAGAGATGACCTTATCTTATCAGACCTATTCTCAAGCCCAGTGTTAGTGTGAATACCCACTCAAGGGATCTCATTCTCTTTTGTAACATCAATAGAACATGTTGGAGGGATAGGTATGTATCACAGAGAATATCTATTGTATTGAACCATCATCCACTCCACATAAAGCGAAGTACTTCTGTTACTCTATCCAAATGTAATTTGGAGGAATAGACGAGAAACCACATTCATCCCTGGTTTAGCACCCATGCCCCTCATGGATAGGGGGAACAAGAAAATGTCCCAACATATCCTTGTTATGTCTGCCTCTGGGCTCTTTGTATGCAGAATATAAGGGCTAAAACTTTCATAGGGATATAGGGTTAGATTTCTTAGGAGCCTCACAGATCAATAGCCTAGTAAGTATCTATGAACCTATGAACAAGAGATAATCAGTTTAGAGACTGTTACAACATGAAATAAATTTAACTTTAGACCAAGCAATATAAATTGCTAGGGAGGCAGAATTTGTAAAGAGGCAAAATGCTAACTTAAAATATGTCAAATAAAGCGTGTAAGGTAAAACACATAGAAAATGACAAGTTTAAAAAAGACATAATACCGAGAATTGAGATGAAGCAGAGTGAATGTAAGCCTAGAAAATGCAGGAGGTGTAACCATTATCATGCTGAGTCCTAGCAGAGTTGTGCACATGGCAGGTATAAGAGATTTAAAACACTGAACCATATGGCTGACAGTTAATTTAAAAAGTTGCTTCTGAGAATAAAACTGAAAATAATGCTCAATAACTGTTTTGTCTGGATTCAGTAACTATAATGCTTTATACACAATCACACTGGCAAATAAAACTTCCTGCTCATGCAACTCAAGTGAGTTTCAAGAGTGATTCAGAGACTGATGTTTGATATCATATGCTTCTTATAGAAATTTCTTGAAATGTCCATAGTTGCGTGAAGCAGAGACAAAAATGCATAGCCCTGCAGACAAATTTAAGTGCATGGGTAGAGTTCTAGCTGTGTGCGAGTAGAAGAACCACAAGTCTGAGTTCTGGGTTTATTATGTGCTGGATGGTCTGTACATCACTAATCTGCTCAGTAAAGCAGTGCAATGCAAAGTGCGGCTGATTGCCAGGATAAGTGAAGTCAGTGTGGATGTCTTTGGGGAAATTGGACCTCCTAACTGAAAACAGTAAAGGAAAAAAAAAAAAAGCCAAATGCTGTTCCATACGCCCTTTACTCATCCAGAAGAGTGCTATTCGTATGCTGTCTAAAGCAAAAAGCAGAGTTAAAAGGATGCAAGTTTTTCTTACAATAGAGGAAAGTGTAAGTGAACCAGGGATTTAGCTAGGATTTTCAGATATGTACTCATATCTCTCACACTGCTGCCCAAGATACAGCTTCATATAAATGATTTTCTCTTTTTTTTTTCAGGTGGCACCCACTAACTGTCAAGCCACCTTCTTGTTGATATGTATGTAAAATATGCATGCATATGATTTTGTTTAACTTCAGTTTTATGACCAGCAGCATTGACCAAATTCTTGATTATTATATATATATTTATTAACCATATTAAGGCATTGTGAAACAAAATCCAAGGACTGGCATATCTGATATGACACCCTGGAGTTTTCTCATTGAGGACAATGATAAATGAAACAAAACACTATAGAAAAACTGCAACTTCCGATTCGACAAGTTGAATTCATTAACAGCGGACATGACATTGTACAGAGTTTTACACTTTTCCCTAATGCACCAGTTTCAGCTTAGCATCTACCTGTAAGAAGTAACTGTAGAAGAAGAGAAATCTGAATACATCTGCACTTATACAAGGAGATTTATAAGTTAAAAATCAATCTCATCCTTACAGTTACTGTACAAATCACATCAGCCTTCTAACTAGGGGCATTCCAGGTAAATTTAGTGAGCAAATACACATAGAAAGGTGTCTAATAAATATCTGAGAGGGGAAGGCATTCCAGTCTCACTCTACACACACTGTCTCTCTCTCTTACTCACTTACACACACACACACACACACACACACACACACACACACACACACACACACACACACACACACACACACACACTTCCCCTTTCATACACTCAAGCATGCATATGCTCACGCACTCAGACAGAAACCTAAACACACATATCACGTATACTTTTTTCTCATTCATTTATTTTTACACTCTCTAAACAGGGAAAATAATAGCTTGATTGATCTCACTGTCACTCTTATGAACGCATACATTCACAGACACACCCCTAATTTTCTTTTGTTTTTTTATTTATGTATTTATTTTTTTTTACACTTGCTAAACAGCAAAAGTACTGTTTAGCCAGCGTAAAATAATGGTGGCTCTTATGTTACTTTCGGTCTGAGCTCCACTACAGCTTAATATGCTACAGTGAAGCAGTGGACTTGTTTTTACAGCGGGCATTACCTGCACGTTAACACCCTGCTGGAGAACATTTATTCTCTAATCAGGGTGCGATCTACAGGTCCCTCATTCACTAATGTAATTTACACCTCATTATCACCTACCAGCATAGGTGTGAAAAAATGCACCTGTTGTTAAAATCTCATTTAGATGGAAATGCCACTGCAGTCTCAAATCCATGTTTTAAATTTTTTTTTAACTAAGCCATGGGACTTCTTTACAGAGCTGGATCAAAGTCAAATGGTGCCCTAGGCAGAGTACTGGACCCCCCCCCCCCACAGCCATTTCAGAGTTCCATTGCTTGGCTGTTTCTTCCCAGTTACCATAAACACTCTTGAAACATCTCAGTGTACATATTGTTTTCTGTTGTACCTCTACAATGAGGGTGATATAATGGTTAAGGTGTTTACTCTACAGATACAAGGTGCAGGGTTTAATCCTCAGTTAGAAGAATTAGCTAGGCTTAAAATGGCCTACAAGGGCAGTTAGCCTAGTACTAATCTATGAATGTATTTGAATTTAATTTAAAAATTATTTCAAATTTTATAGCACAAACACTGATAGACATTTGCTAAACAAAGCAATACAGTCTTACAGCAAAAACAGACTTAGCATTGAAAATTCTCTGCTCTTGAAACTCACTTTCATTTAAACAGTATTGAAACGTGTATTCAAAGAAAATGCATCTGGCTAATGGGGATAAAGTTTACCTTTGGGCGGTTTTCAAATCGTAGACCCCCTTGCACACATTTTCATGACCATACATACATGAATACACCTTTCTGATTATATTAAATCATATTCCCCTATAGAATACAGCACCAGTTGTTAGAGTTTGTTTGTTTGTCTTTTCGGCTTTTCCCGGTTAGGGGTCGCCACAGCAGAACTCCGGTCCGCTAATGATTGGCAGTAGATTTTTATGGTGCCGAGTTGCCAGCCTGACGCCCAACCTTCAACGAAGGCATGCCCATTCACGCATGTCTTTCGAATGCCACTCGACCATGGGGAGGACATGCAGACTCCACACAGAGGGCACTCCAGCCGAGAATCAAACAGGAGAACCTCTTGCTGTGAGGCAACAATGCTACCACTGCACCACCGCGGCTTTTATAGCACCAGTTGTTAGAGCACATTTTAAATGTGTAGTTTTGAACATTTTTCCAGTAAGCAATGAAACAAAATGTATGAACCAATAATGACAACATTTCTCAGTTCAGAACATTTTGTCAGTAAAAGTCTACTCAAACTAATGTCATTACAATCCAATATCAGTCAATAAGCATAATCCCTGCAGAATTAAAAGTCATCTGAATAATTCTACAATAAAGAGATCTGTGACTAATGAAGAGGTTACTGCTAGTAAACAGCTTTATTTTTCAGTGTTTCATCTACAAATTCAGTGCCTGCTGCCCTCAAAGAATAAATTGCCTATGTTACGTTAAAAAAACTAGTAAGTTGGTAATATTGCAATAGGGAATAGATTGGAAACTGATAACAGGTTCACAGTTACTAGGTATCCCCTTCAAAGGAGGACATACTGTGGACTGCAGAATCCACCCCCTTGAAAGTACAACACAGTATCAGCAATCCATCTATATACTATGGGAATAGAACTCACAGCCTTCTGCATCAAAAGGCAAATATACTACCCGTTGTGTCACTAACAATATGTTTGAATACTTTGGCACAATAGTGATATAATTTTTCTAAACAATAGTTGCACATTGTAAACAGACTTGGCAAAAGCAGCACTAAACTTCTCTTGCCCTGAAGCTCTCAGCTCCATATAAAATGCACTTGACACTCAGTTCCTTGTAAAATACTCTTGACCCTCACTTTCTTGTAAAATTCACTTGGCACTTAAACATATCTCTCAACTTTTGGGCACAAGAAATCTGGAAAGAGCCAACATTTATGGGAGGTGGTGATACAGGCCCCAAACAAGGGACACATTTTAAATATTGCTTGTGTACTCTTAGAAAGTTGCTAGAATAAAGGGTTTTGCATTACCGTGCATTTACTTAAAGATACAAAGACTGAAACTTAAATGGCTTTCATTATTTAGTGAATTCAGTTCTCACTGATTTGCCAGAAAACCACACATTTTAAGAGGAACAGAGCAGAAGTATGAGCCAAAAATCCAGACATTCTGTGACAATTTGGACAATTGAGAGCTATGCACTCCTTGAAACACAAGTGGTGGTAAGGGTAGAGCATTCAGGCTCTTGCTTCTTGTACCAAATGTGCAAGGTTTGAGCCTGAGCAAATTAACACTAACCACCAGTTATTCTAATTGGGGCATTTTATACACACACATACACACAGCCCTCAAAAACAGGTATATTACAAAAAAAAAAAAAAAAAAAAAAAAGTATGTTTTCTACATAGTCTCTGCCCTCAAAAACATTTATATTTAAAAAAAATATTTATGTTTTCTACAGCCCCCCTTCCAGCCAGCAGGGGCCCCTTTCAGGTTATCCAGCTCTGCTTTAGGGTCCTATTGCCACCCCCTCTTCAAAAGAAGTTGTACTGAAACCAGTACAGTGCGTACACTTACCAGTGTCCTTGAACTGAACTGCGAGAGTGTTGCGCTCCAATGACACTTTTCTTAAAGTAAAAATGGCAGTGGAAGAGGCCTAATGATGCAGTTGTGTAAAAAAAATGAAATCTAACTATACTAGAGAACCTAGCTAGTCAATGTTAGAGTATTTTCCACATTAGGTGCTTCCAGAGGGTTTTGGCAGATATTCCTAGAGAAAAATAACCAAAAGCCAATGGGACAATTCTGTTTCTAGAGGCTGCCATTTGATATAACCTCAGCAACTAAAATTTTTAAAAATAAAATGAGTATCTTGCTAAATGTGTATGATGTTATTGTTGTTATTATGAATAACTTACTGGTACTTGGTCCACATAAATAGTTGCATGATTCAAAGCTAGAGACAATATTCCAAACCAGTCTCAGGGTTAAATTGAGACAAATACTGCTTTGCAAAGAGTGAGGATCGATAATTTGATCATAGCATAAGAACTAGTAGAATCAAATCAGGTACAAACAAGTTTAGAGGAATAGCTGAGGTACAGAAGCCATTTTGTGTGACTGAATTAAGACAAGCCCTAGGTATGACTATCTTTATGGCAGGGTTGTGCCAGATCTATTTACCTTGCAACATCCACTGACAAACCTCTTAAGTAAAGGTGTTCCCTAGGGATGGGAAGATCATCAAAGCCAGGTTTTCATCAGAGAAAAGGAAATGTTAACAACAGCTCCAGTGCTAGCACACCATGATGTTAATAAACTGATGACTGTGAATGCTGATGTAGTAGCTTTGACCTCGGTGTAGCACTACCCGCATCAATGAACTCATGTTGCATTGATTATTGTTCCAGAAAACTGATCAATGTTAATCAGAAATATTCAGATTGAGTTTATGAACATGGTAGAAATTCTCTAAATGCCTATTAGGGCTAGATAATTTCCAGATCCAGAGAAAAGAAAATGTAATTTATTATTTTTATGAAATGATGCATTAAGAAGGAATGTTGGATAAAATTATAGTGATGACTTTAAATGCACTTTGGAGTGGTGGATGCAAAAGATTTTTGTACAATCACAACATAAAAAATGGTTTGAAAATTGATAAGACACAAATTTGTTAGCAAGTTTGTAGAGTCATGGTGTATAATTTTGGAACAAATGTATATTTTTTGTTTTTATGAATTGGTTATTTTGTTAATCAGTTGTAAATTATTTTTTTGTATTAATAAAGTGCCCTTACTCTTTTTTGATAAGTGCAAAGGAATATTTTACATTCACCTGAGCTGCCTCAAGCTCAGGCAAATTAGACCTTGTTGTATGCCCCGCCTGAATTATGACACCAAAAAAAATTAATCAAGTCAACTCATGTGGGACTAGAACCCGCAGCCATATACTCATATGGCAATAAAGATGAATATGCCAACTGTAGAGTTACTAACTCTGCTTACTTAAGTAATGCAGCCAGTGGTTCATTGATAATCATAGGCCACTTTTTCAGTATCTTAAAATTTAACCCCATTGACCCCTCTGCAGCATCTTCTTTCTATTAATATTTTATTGATTTCCTACTACATTGTAAGATATCCATCAGTTCATTAATCATATTTAAGTACTGTGCTATTTTACAGCTTTGGCAGTATCAATTTGCTTTTTTCTTTACAAAACACCATAAAATGGTCATTCAGAATTCCAGTTTGACTACATGACTACCACAGCTCTTACAGACTACTTTCTTTTTATTACGTATTAGTCATTATCTTTAAAATTCCTCATCATTCTTCTTAAACTTAACATCAGTTTGCCTCTGTCTACTTTATCTTTGCTAATTATTCTGTTCACCTTATTCTTTCATAAACTCCATCATATTTGTACTGATCATTCTGTTGCCCCTCTCCAAAGCACTTTTACATTTTCTTGTTATGTAAGATTGTCTTCTTTTTCCTGCATTCGTTTTCTTGCCTCCAGCACATCCAGTTTATCATTTTAAAAATATACCCATAACCATCCATTTGTACTGGCTATTTCCAAATGACCATCAACATACCATGCTAATGTTCCTGTCCTTGTCTACTAAAAGTATCCTCAACAAATTAAAATACAATTTCTCTCAGCAAGCTTAAAACAGATCCAAGATATTACCATTCCAGGAATTATGTGTCGTCATTCTGTCCACCAGCTGCCACTATTACTTCCACTATCTCTTTTTTTGTAATCTATTCACATAGATTCACAACTTGGATTAGATCTAACAGCAGTTAGACTTTGTCAATTGAAATCACCCATCATCATCATCCTTTATTTTTTTACCATTCTATATAACTTGTCCCCCTGTGGCTCTTCTACCCATACCCCATAAGCCCCTTTTATACCTTCGATGAGGATGGAGCCAGGCCAATTTATTCCCCAAGAAGGGCAAAAGCCCTGTAGATCTGTTGTTCTCTGAGTGGGTCAAGAGACTATTTATCCCTTACATGTCCTCAGAGGTGAGAGTTGAGTGTGAGGGAGTGGGCTAGTCTGTCGATCATGTATACTCCCTCCCTACGATTATTACTGCCTTCCCATTGGTAGCTTGAGAGGACTAGAATTACTGCTGGCACAGAGTGTGTACATGATAAGAGACATGCCATCTCCTTGCCTAAGCAGTGTGGGCATGATTGACTAATTGGTGCTGCAGCTTACTTCTGTGGGCCTGCATTCCCAAAGGTGTCACCATCACAGTGAACTGTAAACTTTCTCTCTTTACCCAGGATGGGTGAGCCAGCAATGACTACTCACTTCTGCCCCCCTCCCAGACTTAGCTCCTCCAGTATCCAAGGCACTAATCGAACATGAGTTGTTTAGGTTGTAATCAAGGCTTCATCTCTCTATTCTATAGGGCCAGGCCATCACCCTTTTTTCTTATAATAGGCTCTCAACATATGTTTTAGCTTGCCTTTATCCCTCTGCCCTGCATGATGAGGCAAGCACATTTCATACAACCACTGGCCTACATTATGTTACTTATTTTTTTCTAATACATATTCCATCATTTCTAATGTACTGCCTATCTCTACCTGTTCTTTATTTTCAGCTGTACTGTGCACCAATGCCATCTCTTATATAAGATGCCACACCTTCTCTGAGTCATGGTTGTTGTTTCAGGTATCTATAGCTGAGAAAGATATTAACTTGTAGTCTATTGTATTCTAGGTAATGAGAAAGAAAAAAAATATGTTGTTGTTACTGCCAGTAACTCTACATACAAATGAAATATTCATGTCAGCTGTTTATTACAAGCAGCTTTATGAATGAATCAGACAGACTCACAGTTAAATCAACAGGTCCCTATAACTGTGAAAGTGACAGGCTCAGTTCTTACTACTGTTATGCTTCGATGAAGTAGATTTATAATTGATTGTTATTATGGGTACCTTGAATGGGGAAATGAAACACACTGGCAGATGTGTTATCACATTCACGTGCATATATGAATAAGACTAAATGTTAGTTATAAAAAAAAGACTTTTGTCTGTGAATAAGGCAGACCACTCATGAGCCATGGGCATTGCAAAGAGCAGGATCATTTGTAATTAACTGTTCCAGTACAGGTACAGTTAGAAATTGTGGGATTTAGAGGGAAAGAAGTGGTTCTGATTCTAGAATGAGTATTGGATATGTTCTGTTCTTGGCTTGACAAGTACAGTACCTTAATTCTGGCAAAGACAATGATGTCATAGCATCCATTACAACAGTGAGCATTTTATTATTGTAGCAATTTTGTTGCCATGTTATGATAAGACAATTTTTTGATGTTATTCTTTATTATTTTCTCAGGATTCCAAAGTACTTGACCAATACGTTTTGAACATTGTTTTCTCCTTAGTTCATAGGAATAAAAATGGCTAGCTCCTCTCTTTGTAGTAGGTATATTACCCTTTGCTATTGATTATCTTGAAGTCCCATACTTGCTACTGAGAAATACAGTCAAAGGGAGAACAAAAATAATTTAGTTAAATAGTGTGTCTCATACATGAGATTTGCTACAACTACCATCTTTCAAAATTGGTTATCGCTGTGATGCTCCTCTTCTGTGCCAATAATCAAGGAGTCTGAAACCTCAACATGGACATGGGAGAAGAACATTCACTTGGAACAAAAATAGATACACACAGTATTTCCAGATGCAGCTCTCTGCACCAAGCGCAATTTACCTTAAGAGCACACAGGGAGCACACTCAGTCCAAGGAGTGGGTTTCACTCTCTCTCCAGGCCCCCAGTAAGACTCCCCACTGGCAAAGCTGTAGAGTTGAGTCCTCATCCGAGTGTTCCAAACCAAGTCCTCCATCACCCTCTCTGTTAAACCAATGCTCTGTGTCCCTGCTCCAAGTACATGACACACACACTCTTTAAGATTTGATTTCATACATACATGAATGCACACACACACACACACACACACACACACACACACACACACACACACACACACACACACACACACACACACACACACACACACACACACACACACAGGCACACACACTCACCTGGGAAGGGCTGGCACAGATTTATCAGCTATACCCCCTTCTACCCTGACTACAAGTTAGGTACTGCCACCACAACACTCCAAATCCAGTGATACTAAGGCTATTACAAGGGTACCCAATTACACTGAGTAAAATGAATACTAATACAAATGGCAGTGTTTGACCAATGTAGCAAGGCTTTCAGGAGTGGGCACAGTTTCACCAAATAAATATAAGTACTCTCAAAGGTTAAAATGTTCTCTAAAAGACCATCCACAATGAAAAGTTTAAATATATTTAGTAATAAATAATAAAAGAACATGAAAATACTAAATATATATTTACAATAAACACCAGAGTATGACACACAAAATATTAAAAATAATACAGCTGTATAGAGTCACACAGCTACAGAAAAACAGTACTTAACTAATCTCACTATATTTTCCTGACAGATCAAAAGAATTACTGTTTCCTACTTACTTCATAAAGCAAAGCAAGATGAAGTGGGAAGTGTTCTTGTCAGTTCCAAAAACAGACTGCACTGAGACTTCTGTCTCATTTAATATTAAAATATCATTTCAGTGCTGGATTACAGAATGACATCACATACATCTGGTAATCTGATTCTGGTTCCCATACTTCCCCTTTTACTAGAACCTGAACCTGAATTTAGCACATATTTGTTACCATACATGCAGATAGAGCTTTGCTGAGATGTGTTATAGCATCTGGAAGTTATAAAACCATTTCAAAACTTTCACCCTTCCAGGGTAGCAATTAGTTCACCACTAAGGAGAATACAGTAGGATTCCTAGTCCTGGTTTTCACAGACATTTTGTCTCTGGTTAAGATATAATCATTATGGCCTAAACCAGGTAATTTAATTTCAGACTATTTTTCAATGTTAGCTGGACTGAGATTAACCTCTTCCAGTACCCTCTATTACAGTATATTCATTTCAACAGTTACAATACAGCCTGGCATATAGGTTTATTTCTTTTCTGTCCAGCAGGACCCACTGTTGGTTCATTTTTTAATACAAGCAACTTTACAAATACATTTTCAACACAAGCTCATGTACAAATCAGTTTGATATAAAAATGAATTTAATTCTTTACAAAAATCCAGCTAGCTATACTGGCGTATTTTACACATCCACTGCCCTAGTTCTTCTGGCATAGCTGGCAATACTTCACATTCTCACATCTCTCCCCCCTTTGAAGACTCAAGTCAAGCTAGTTTCTCAAGTGACCTTGGAGAAACATTTCTTGAGAGGAATGAGCCTGTCTGGGAGTACATTAAGCCATACCCTGCTTTGAGAGTCCATCTGCATTGGCAGTGCTGACCTCACTATGGTGTTGTGCTGTCATATCATATGCCTACATCCCTAAGCTCCACCTTAATAACTTGGCATTTTGCTGGCTGGCTCAATGTAGCCATAGATACCCCTCATACTCCTCCTGCCACCCACTCTAAATACTCAGCATAAAGGCCTCCCTGTCATGGTAAGGCTTTATCATGTTAACATGGTACAGTTTGTGCCACTGCCTCCTGCCTAGCAGGTTTACCATGTAGTTAATATCACTGACCTTCCCTACCACTTCGAAAGGTCCCTCCCAAGCTGCCTGCTGCTTAGTGTGTCTGACAGAAATGAGCATCATAAACTGCTGGCCCACAGCATACTCTCTGGCTCAAGCATTCCTGTCATACTAGACCTTTTTCTGATGTTGGGCTCCTGCCAGGTTCCCCTGGGCCAAGCCCATGAGCTACCTAAGCCTTGTCATGAGGTTTAGGACATAGGCTATAACAGACTCCTTGTGGGGTTCACACTCACCCTTCCACTCATCTCAAATCAGATCTAAACGTCCCCTGACATTATGCCAATATAGCAACTCAAATAATGAAAAACTTGTGGATTTCTTGGGTATCTCTCTGTATGCAAACAGCAGATGGGAAAAATATTTGTCCCACTCTCTCTTAAACTGGTCTGCAAATTTCCATAGCATGGTCTTCAGTGTAGAGTTTAACCTCTCCACAAGACAAATACTCTGGGGTGATAGGCAGTGTTTTATAGGTGATTCACCCCAGAGAGCTCTAACAGACAAGCCAGCAAGTCTGACATGAAATTGACACCTCTGTCAGTCAGTATTTCTCTTGGGAAACCTACCCTGCTGGAAATCTGTAACAAAGCATTTGTCACCTTCTCTGCCTCAATGGGGGACAGAGCTACCTCCTCAGTGTATCTAGTAGCATAATCTACTACCACAAGGTTATACTTCTTCCCTGTGGAACTTGGAGTACTCAGAGGCCCGACAATCTCCATAGCTACCCTTTGAAATGGCTCCTCCATCACAGGCAAAGGCATCAAAGGAGCTTTGACTTTGTCCCTGCCTTGCCTACTTTTTGGCACGGTTTACAGGTCCTGCAGTACCCTGTTATATCCCTTGCAAGCCCAGGCCAATAAAAGTTCTGCCTAATATGTATCTTGGTACACTTTATACCCATATGACCTGCAAAAGGAATGTCATGGGCTATGGCTAGAAGTGCCAGATAGTAGGATATGGGCACTATCAACTGCTGTATTACCTCTCCCTGTAGCTCTCCCTTAGGGGCCCACACTTTATACAGTAACCCTTTGTTCCGGTATACAGACTTCCCCTTTCCTTGAGAATCAAGTGCCTCCTTAGCTACCTCCTTAAGACCTCATAGTGTAGGGTCCGAGAGCTGAGCCTTTCTCAACTCTACCTTTGTGACCCTTCCCAGCTCCCCTTCCACAGGAAGTCTGATATTCTCTGGCAACAGTGCCTTACTATCATCCTGGGTACTACCACTCACCTCTGCCCTTGCAGTCATTCTATCCAAAAGAACATCAGTACCTACAAGTAGCTGTGGCTCACCTGCAGACTCATTGCTACAGGGTAGCTCTCTGTCTGAAATAGCCAGCTCACCAGCCCTAGCTTTAGGTGTGGGGTCTGTATGGGTCTAGCCCAGGCTACCAGCCCTACATGCCTGTCTTCAAGCCTAAATGCATGTAACTGTGTACACACAAGGTACTCCATTATCAAAATAATTCCCTATCAGGACATCTATAGGGATAGCCTCAAACACAGCTACTTGCGTGCTTCTGTTTCCACCCTCTCAGTCAAGGTGAACCCTGGACAAATGCATTTGGAATGGGGTCCCTCCTAAAGCTCTTACTTGAGTGGACTTCCCGAGCAAATACTGCTCCTCTTTAACTATGCAGGCTTCACAATGATTATGTTAGAGGCTGTGTCTCTCTTAGCAGTGGCCTGGTTTTCATCCACTAAGATAAGATATAAAATTCGGTGATAGTCTGTAACCATGTTGTCTCTGGACAACTTACTAATGGCATATTGTTATTCCCACTTGCTGGCTCCCCCATCTTTTGATCCTCACATTGACTCCATGGACATCTGTATGCTACATGGCCCCGCTGGTTACATTTAAAACATCTAACCCTTGATTCTGGCTGTGTACTTGAACAAGTGGCTTCTCCTGTTACTGGTAGACTCTGTTGGGGTGGTTTAGGCTGCCCACCATGGGTTCCCTTATATCCATGTGCAGCACTGGGAACCACCTTCTTGTGCAGTGATGCCTGGCTTGGTAAGTATAGATCCCCTTTTCTCCCCAGCTCATCTGCAGAGTTACACTCCTGGTCTACCAACCATATTCTCATGTCCTCAGGCCAAGTGCTAAAGTCTTGCTCCCCTCACCAAAATGTCTGTCAGCTTTTCAAAAGTGGTGACTTGGCACCCACTCACCCACCTATGAAAATAAGTGCTTAACTCAGGAATATAATCACATACACTTTCATCTGCTTTGCATCTATGCTAACAAAACTTTTTTTCTATAAGCTTCAGGTGTTAACTTGAAACATTCCAGTAAACATTGCTTTATTATAGTTGAAACAATCAGTATCAAACAATTTAGAAACGGCAGTTACAACTTTACTATGGAGTAAGGGGGTCAGGAACTTTACCCAGACCCCTTGGTCAATATCATACTGTTTACATAATTGTTCAAATATATGAATAAATCTATCAAAATGATTACCCTCTGTAAACTGTGGAAGAAATTTACTGACCTTTATTGCTTCTGGGGTTTAGTTATTCCTTTCCCCATTACTCCCATGACCCTGACAAAGAGTCAGAATCTCCGTCTCATGTTGACACTGTTTCTCTTTTTCTTCAGCCACCAAATGCCACAGTGTCTAATTTCCTTTGACCTCCAAACTCCACAGTCTCTCTGCTGATTCTGATTAGAAATGTTTGGCCTCCAGTTCAAGACTCCTTAACTCCAAATGGATTTTTAAGTCCTTTGAGGAAAAAGTGAACTGTCCTGTTTCTGAGGGCTGCACATCCCCATCACCAGACTGGTTGTTTTCCTGGTTGCTAGTTCAGGCTACAGCTGTGACTAAGGCTGAAATAATTTCCTCTTTAGTCAGGTTGTCATGCAGCAGTCCGTCAACTTCACAAACCTTGTTCAACTGTTTCTTTGTCAGCTTGCCATAATCCTCTGCTGACATGTTTGCCTATTTTCCCTGACTAAAGTAAGCTAATACAAAAATAAATAAATAAAACTGTTGTAAAAATGAAACTCTGTGTGTTTATCTTGTAGCTGCTGAAGGGTATACATACCTTCAGTTACAACTGCCTACAGGCTACAAAAGTTCAATTAATATCCACACCACTGCTCTCCAGTATGTGGTGTCCCTGCTCTGGTCCAGTAATCAAGCCTGAATCCACACCACTGACACTGGAGAGAGATGTTCACTTGGAACAAAAATAGATACATAAAGTATTTCCAGATGCAGCTCTCTGCACCAAGCATAATTTCACTTATGAGCACACAGGGAACACACTGAGTCCTAGGGCTATGTTTCCCTCTCTTTCTCCAGGCCCCCAATAACAGTCCCCACTGGCAAAGCTGTAGAGTTAAGTCTTCAGACGGGTGTTCCAAGCCAAGTCTTCTACCACCCTCTCCATGAAGCCAGTGCTCTGTGTCCCTGTTCCAAGTAGCTGATACATACACTATTTGAGATTCGACATCTTTACCAGATATACTCCCTTCTGTCCAGACCGTAAGGTAGGTACTGCCACCAGAACACTTCAAAGACAGCTATACTAAGGCTTTTACAAGGGTACCCAATTATACTGAATAAAATTAATACTAATACAAATGGTAGTGTTTCACCAATGCAGCCACAGTATCCCCAAATAAATATACATACTCTCAAAGGTTAAAATATTCTCTAAAAGACCAGCCACAATGAAAAGTTTAAATATATTTAATAATAAATAATAAAAAACATGAAAATACTAAATATCTATTTATAATAAACACCAGAGTTTCTGTCACAGAAAATATTAAAAATAACACAGCTGGATAGGTTTGCACAGATACAGAAATCAGTACTTAACTAATCTCACTATATTTTCTGGACTGGGCTAAAGAATTACAGTTTCCTACTTACTTAATAAAGCAAGGCAAGATGAAGTGGGAAGTGGTCTTGTCAGTTCCAAAAACAAACTGTTCTGAGACCTCTGTCTCATGCAGTATTAAAAATATCATTTCAGCGCTGGATTACAGAATGACATCACATGAATATGGTTATTTGACTCTGGTTCCCATACTACCCTTTCACTAGAAAATGAACCAGAATTTAGCACATATGTGTTACTATGCACACAGGCAGAGCTTTGCTGAGATGTGTTATAGCATCTGGAAGCTATAAAACCAGTTCAAAACTTCCACCCTTCCAGGGTAGCAAATAGTTCACCCCTAAGACAATACAGTAGGATCCTGACTCCTGGTTTTTACAGACATTTCATCTCTGGCTGCAATCAGAACTGTAAGATACAATATTTATGGCCTAAACCAGGTAATTTAATTTCAGATTATTTTTCAACATTATCTGGACTGAAATTAACCTCTTCTCTTCCAGTATCCTCTGTTGCAATATATTCATTTCAACAGTTAAAATGCAGTCTGCCATACAGGTTTATTTCTTTTCTCCAGCAGGACCCACAGTTGGTAATTTTTTTTTAAAACATGCAACTTTAGAAATACTTTTTCAACACAAGCACCTGTACAAATCAGTTTGATATACAAATGACATATAATTCTTTACAAAACTCCAGCTAGCTATACTGGCATATGTTACACATTCACTGCCCTACTTATCCTGGCATAGCTGGAAATACCTCACATCATCACAATCATCATGCTGATTGTACTTGTTTGTGCAACTTTTATAGGTACAATTCTGGTGAAAATATATTAAGCAATGCTACTCAGTTAATGAGCTTACCATGAGTTTGTTGGAAACGAAAATTGTCAGATTAAAGAAAGAGACCTTCTATGCAAACCTTGTAGACAGTAGTGTCAAGGGAGTTCAGATATGCCTGATAGCAGCTAACATCCCAGGAAATCTGCAGCTGCAGCATTCATCAAGCTGAAGGCCTGGGTGAGGGAGGAGTTTGATAAGGCCATGGGGAACCAGTTTCAAATGCTTTCCAATAGGTTTTGACAAACTGTCTGTCAGCTCAGCAGTGTTCAACAAAGAGGAAAGTTAATCTTGACTGAGGGCAGTATCAGAAGGTGGAAAGAAGACTTTGCTGGACTTTTGAATCTTGTGGATATGGATCGCACTAGAAGCAGTGCCAGAAACACATGGTGGAACTTAATCAATTTTATTAGATGAAGTTACTGTAACAATTATTAGATATTTTTTCTGTGGCATGACAGCAAGAGCAAATGAGATCCAGTTAGAATTTATGAAGGTACTCAACACTGTTAATGTTTCATGATTAACTTTCTTTTTAAATGTGGAAGACTGGGCAGTACCTCTGTATAGACAAACTGAAGCAGTGGTCTTTATTTTCAAAAAGGGGGCCATCACACTTCTCATCCTTCTTGAGAAAGCATATGCCAGGGAGTTGTAAAAGAGTCTTTGTCCAGCAGTTGAGCCTTTTATTTAGGTGGAACAATATGGACTCCATCCTGGAGTAGAACTCTTTGTACTTGTACAAAAATTGGAGTGGTCATGAGAGTTTTCCAATGCTGTCTACATGTGTTTGTGGGGATCCACAGAGATAAATCAAAAACTAGAAATGTCATATGCCCAAAGCCACACAGAAAAAATATCTGCAATTTAAAAAAAGAGTGCATAGACCCCTGCACCCTCTATCATCAGAGCTCTGTTTGCCGTTACATACCCAGTCTCTAAATATACTGCCTCAAAGGTCACAAAACACAGAGAAAATGAAAAAAAAAAACTTTTTCCTTTTCTTCAAGTTCTGCATCCTCTAAGAACCCATCACTGAATGTGGAATAAAACAAAGTTCACTGTACTGGGACATCATCAACATAATATATATATATATATATATATATATATATATATATATATATATATATATATATATATATATATATATATATATATATATATTTTTTTTTAATTTATTTATTTATTTTACATTTGTTTACCGGGATAGTCCGACTGGATACATATCCATTTTCAGTGGAGGGCTGAGGAGAAAAGCTTCAGTTATTCAAACTTACATAGATTACACAGAAGTTAGCAAACAATTATAAAAACAAAGTGATTATATACAATGGCTTAGTTGTGTTCCCTAGTAGGGACTCACAGTTCTCATGGAAAGACACAATTAAAAGTAAGAGACATCAGATTGGAAGCAGAGCTTGGTGATGTAGTTACAAGTTATGATAATTACAGAATATGCTTTCAATTTATAACTTAATCAGGGTGTGTACATGGGCATAGCCAATTCACTTTGAGATACTGTTTGAGGTATTTGTTGAAGAGACTTTTGGAGGATTGTAGGGTTATATAGTTTGTTAATGAATTCCAGGTTTTGCCAGTTGGCAAACAGGAATTCACCAGCCGAGTTATTAGCTTTGTGGATTTGGACCAGTAGTTTATCAGCTGACCGTAGGGCTCTCAAGTTACTATATGGCTTAATAATATTTTTAAGTGAGGGGGTATCCTCGGGGTGGTACAAAATTTTGTGTGCTATTAAGAGTTGATTGAATTAAATTAAGCTGGGCAGTTCTAGCCACTCTAGTTGTTTAAGGTTCTGGCAGTGGTGGGTTCTATAGGTGGAGTCAGTAGTGAATCTGGCACTATGATTGTAGCTATGGGACAGCTTACCTAGTTCGGATTTGTTGAGGTTTGAGAGTACAGGCGAGGCATATAAAAGAGTAGAGAGTAGGTGTGACTGAGCCATTGCAGTCCTAGCCAGTGGGGTTAAAATTGTCTTGTTTCTATACAGTGATCCAAGGTTCTTATTAATGGTCTGCATGTTTTTTTTTGACCTGTAGGTCAAATTTGAGATTATTGTCTATGATAACCCCTAACAGTTTGGTGTGATGATCTGGGGAAATAGTGGTACCATTGTTAGATGTGACAGAGAATGAAAGTGTGGTAGATCTACTAGTGGTGGAGAAGAGTAGAAGTTTAGTTTTATTGGGGTTCAGAAGTAGGCGTTGGTTGGTGAGCCAGTTCTCAATAGTGTTACATGTATTTTGGGTTAAGGTTTGCAGTTCGGATGGGGAGGTGGCAGAGCAGATCAGAGTGGAATCATCTGCATATTGAATGCAGGTAGCTTTAGGGATATCAGTGTGAAGGTTGTTGATAAAAATAGAGAAGAGTATTGGACCTAGTATGGACCTTTGAGAGTTTTCTCTGCCATAGTACCGCCTGTTGTCTACCAGTCAGGTAGGACTGGAACCACTGGATAGCGGGCTTGTTCAGGGAAATAGATTTTAGTGAAAGAATGAGAAGTTCATGGTTGACCATGTCAAAGGCTTTTGATAGATCAAGAAAGAGGGCAGAGGTTAGCCTATTGTCATTCCTGTTTTGGTTTATGGCAGTAGTAAAGGAAAGGAGGGCTGAGGTGGTGCTGTGGTATGGCCTGAAACCATGCTGGGAATTGGATAGTAAGTTATTCTGTGTAAGGTATTGCATTAGTTGCTTGTGTACACACACACAAACACACATATATATATATATGTATGTATATATATATATATATATATATATATATATATATATATATATATATAGTTTACTATTGTTTGTTCAAATGGCAAAACATTTGTCATTTGAAACAACAAAAAGTAAAACCGAACACAAACATTCCGACCGGCCACAATGTTGACTCAAATGATCGACATATTTGAGTCGACATTGTTACTTAAACCATCACGTGATAGGTGTATAGGAGCTGATGTAAATCAGACTCCTATATGACATATCACATTTTTGCTACATCCCTGCTATTAATATATTCTAACTCCGAGATCACACTACAGTGGGTATATGGATGAATTTCCAATCCCCACTGTACCTCGATCTCCGTGCAGATAGTCGAATACACTTATGCGAATGCACTACTGCATTCACATAAGTGTGTTCGACTATCCCATCCATTTAAGTTTTGTGCACAACATTCTGCCAACAGACTGTCATTCACACAAACCATAGTAAACCATATATATATATATATATATATATATATATATATATAGAGGTATATTTCACAGTGCTGAATTTCTGAAAAATCAAATTTCATATGGCTGAGACCATATGATCGAAGTTTCGGAATCTCGGCATTGTGAATGGAGATTTGCATACAGTGCAGAACAGAAGATTTCATTTTTCCTCACTGTAGTGCAATCTCGGTGTTGGTGTATTTAAGTAGCAGGGGTGTGGGTGGTGCAGGGGAGCTTGCCCCCCTGCAATAATGGTGAGAAAGTTTTTTTTTGTTTTTGTGGATTTATTTTACAATGTCGAGGTTCCAACAGTTCGATCATATGGTCTCAGGGGTCTATATTATATCCTTGAATGCTTAAAAAAGCGAACGCTGATTGATCAAACTCATTTTCGTGAAACTGCAAAATATCAAAGCAGCAGAAACTCGAATTTTTTCCTAGGGAAAGAATTAGGTTGTCCGTTTCTGTTGTTTCGGTATTTTCAGTGTTATGGTGGAAAGTTACCGGTTGGATTCAGGTAAGTGTGCGATTGTGTGGATGTGAGTGTTAGGGTGATTTAGGTGAGTTAGGGTTAGGACTCGGGTTAGGTGTGTGTGCGATTGAGTGGACATGAGGGTTAGGGCGGATTTAAGTGAGTTAGGGTTAGGGAGCGGGTGAGGTGAGTGTGGGATAGTGACGGACCTTAGGGTTAGGGTTTGGGTTAAGGTAAGTGGGTAGTTAGTGGTGTGTGCATAGTTTAGTGTAGGGTTAGGTATCAGATTGTAGGTGTATGTGTGTGGATTTCTGTTTGTTTGGTGTGCTTGTGTTGTGTGTATGTGTTTTGGATTAGCGATTTTTTTCCCTGGGAAAAAAATCGCTGATCTGACAATTTGAGATTGTAAGCTTTTGCTTAAATTAGGTCGATCAATCAGCGTTCGCTTTTTTAAGCTTTCAATGATATAATATAGACCCGGTCTCGGCCATATGAAATTCGATCTTTCAGAAATTCAGCATTGTGAAATGAATCCATATATAGACATAGATGTATAGATATAGATACAGATATATAAGAATTCTGTGGTCATAAGAGTATCAAACAAAGCAACTGTCAACAAACAACAAGAAAACCATTTTGTAGACTTGAAGAAGGCACATAACTATGAACCCTAAAATGTCTTGTGGAAAGTACTGCAACAATATATGGTCAAAGGGTAACTGATGTATGCCATTCAGTCCTTTTCTTTTATGTGTAAGAGTTATCTACATGTTTTTGGCATTATGTTGAATACATTTAAGCAGGAGTAGGACTCCATTAAGGGTATTATTATCTCCTCTGCTGTTCTGGATTTTCCTTAAAAAGATAATGACTTGCAGACAAGGTTTGGAGGCCATCCAATATGGGGATGTGAGGGTTAGATCTTTCTAGTCTGCAGAAGATGTTGCCTTAGCCTGAACTGAATGTGATCTGTAACATGTATAGGAGGACTCAATGGATAGTGTGAAGCATCTGGGACAAAAATCAGCACCTCTAAATCAAAGGTTATAATTTTCTCCTTAAAAGTCTGGATTGCTCCAATCATGTATGGGAGGATAGGCAGAGCTGGATCATGGTCAAAGGGAGGCCTACATAGGGGAATAGACCAGCCCTCCCCCATAGCCATTCTGGTGTCCCATTACTTGTCTCTACTTCCCTCCATTACCATAAACATTGCTGAAAATTGTCAGTGTGCATACTACTTACTTCTTTACTTTTGAAATGAAGAAAAATATATGGATTTCATTTAAAACTTTCAATTTAAATATCCTTTGTTGACTAGGTAGTCCCACTAGGCTAGCAGCTTCTTCTCAGAGGAGATCCTTGATGGTATTTATACAACTAGGGAAACTTTGGGGAGGCCATTAGGGAACTTCCCCTACTCTTTTTATAGCTCAAGTGGATGTAAAAGATCTCACAGCACCTCTCATTAACACAGGCAGATAGGGCATGAGTTTAACATCTCACCCAATGGACAATACACTCAGGGTTGTAACACACTCCCCCCTTAAAGTGTGCTCCTGTATCAGCAAATCATCTACATCATATGAAAGTAGAAGCCACAGAATTATGCACCAAAGGCAAGTATGCTACAATGTTGTGTTACTCACATTGCCTTGTAATTCTGTAGCACAAGCACTGATGGACATTTGCTAAACAAAACAGTTGCACATTGCAAACAGACAGCATGAGTAGCAATAAACTTCTGTTCCCCTGTAGCTTACATTGCTTGAAAATGGACTGAAACTCATATTCCTTGAAAATGCACTGAAACTTACATTCACTGAAGATGTACCCCTGTAGTTTTGAAGATTTTTTCAATTAAACAGTGAAACAAAATGTATGAACCGATAAAGGACAAAAATAGCCTTTTCAGCACATTTCAATCAACTCTGATGACTAAGCGAGCAGTGTAGTACTTGGTATAGAGGATTAAGACTCTTGTCTCCTGTAGTGAAGTTACAAGATTTGAGTCTGAGCAAGCTAATTAACTAACCTGCCATCTCTATGGAGTTCATTACACATACATATACACACACACACACACACACACACACACACACACACACACACACACACACACACACACACACGCACACACGCACACACGCACACACGCACACATGCACACACAGCCACACAGCTTGTCTCCTGGTCTGTGGCAGCACTCCATGCATTCTAAAAGGATGGTAGCAAAGCAGCAGTGGTTCCAAATTCTCTGTTTCATGGAAGTTCCAATGCATGCTTGAGAAATCAAATGGCAGCCCTAAAAAGATACTCCAACATGCATTTAAGTCCTGTGCTTTGCTGGGCATACATTGTAACTAAAACTACATGAACAGACCACAGGCCCAGAATGTGTCTTTAAAAAAGAAATGTAAAATGTTTTACTGCCTATGTCACCTAGTGCTGGACAGATACCACAGGCAAAAGAGTTTAAGCATTTTGGGGTATTGTTCATAATGACAATAGTAGGGATCAGCAGACTGACCAGTGTATGTTTGTAGTGGCTACAGTAATGTAGGCACTGTACTGGAACGTAATGGTAAAGAGATGACTGATTATAGGAAAAAGCTTTCGATTTACTAGTCAGTCTATGTCACCATCCTTAACTATAGTCATGAGCTTTAGGTAGTGACTGAAAAGATGAAACTGTAGATGCAAGAAGCAGAAATAAAGTTCATTCACAGGCTAGATGTACTTACTTCCAATGACAGATTGAAGAACTAAGCAATGTGAGAGGACCTTAGCTTGCAGCCAGCCATTGCTCCTTCATGTTTAGAATAGTCAGTTGAAGTAGATGTACTATTAATGGCTCACTGGGGAATTACCCTGGTGTGGTCCCAGGATATATTTAAGGGATTGCATTTGTCAGTTTACATGTAATGTCAGGAGATCTCTCAAGATGATTTATAGTCTGTTGCTTGGCTAGGGAAGTCTTGTCATCCTTACTCAATTTGCTATCACCACAATATTCACCAGGAGAAGTTTAGAGGAGTGTATGAATGAATGGATGAAAGGTTTCAGTGAGGATGGAACAATAATGTTTATTTCACTGTCATATAAAGTTCACAAAAGTACTCAACAACTTGAACAGATGCAAGCCAAAGTGCTAGAGCTTTATTCCTAAACAGATGCCAAAGAGACAGAAAGCGTTCATGTGTTATATGAAAGTCAAAACTTCAAGGATTAGTTAGTTAACACAGAAATTAAATCAAGTATTATACTGTTTAGTATCTCAGAAAAATCCCAGAAGCAGACCTTTAAGGGCTTACGTTAAAAGACATAAGGCCTTCAGTTCTGGAGCCGTTTGGTACCACCTGAGCCAACAAAACATTGGGTTCACTCAAAAATAATTCAAATGGAAACCAAAGGCCATAATCAGTCTTTTTTTTCTTAGTGTTTTTATTTCTTGGCCAACTAGAAACATGAAGCCTGTCTTAGATGACCTAATGGTTATCATGCCACTAGATCTATTATTTATAGGTATGAGAGCGACATGAGTAGCCAGGGACTGGAACATCATCTAGAATCAATGGGGCTCTTATCCTAATGTTTTATCCTCCTTACTATGATTATCAGACACATCACTGAAACGGGCACTGTAAATGTTAGCCCCCATTTGTGTGTGCTTTCGTAAGTGTAAAATCTTGTAAGCATAAAAAAAATCCAAAGATGTGCTTGGAGCATTTCTCCCCAGGCCTCCACTGAAAATGGACTCTGTCCCAGTCAGACTTTCCTGGTAAACAAATAATAATTCTAATAATAATAATAATATATAAATAATAAAATAGTAGGTCTTGTCTAGGACTTAAACCTAGGCCTCAGGCATTTGCTACTGCTATCACTGCTTCTGACATAATGAGAGCCTCTAGGCAGATAAATGTTGAGTTCTCCCTTAGCCTTTTTTTATTCATCTAGGAAACTCCTTCTATGGTGATAAGATCAAATTAGACAGACACACAGACACACACACACACACACACACACACACACACACACACACACACACACACACACACACACACACACACACACACATATAAAGCCTTCTGCTTAGGCACTGGTTTTAAATCTAACAAACATTAATGGAAAAAACAGCTGTTTGTGATTTGAACCTAAGGCCTTCAGTATTCCATGCTGATATCACTGCCTCTCAAGGGGTATACTTCTGCTTACTGAAATCCCACTTCATCGAATTTCATGATGACAAGACAAAGTTGACAAAGATGTAGTTTCACAAACTCCTGGATAACAGTAAAATAACTCTGGGAAATTAACCACTTTGCCACCACGGTGAACTTTACCCATTTCTCTACTGTAGTGCGATCTCAGAGTTGGTATATTTAGTTAGAGGGGTGTGGGAGGAGGTGAAGCCCCCCACTTGGCTTGGTTTGATTTGCTTCGGTTTGTTGTTGAAGTGTTGCTGGACAAGTGGTTTGTTTCCCAGAGTTATTTTACGGTAATCCGGGGGTTTGTGAAACTACATCTTCAGCAACTTTGTCTTGTTGTTATGAAGTTCGAAAAAGTGGGATTTTGGCAAGTAGAAGCAGATCCCTCTCAAGATCTTCTAGGATACAAGGTTTTGAGCTTTCCCTTAAAAATCAGAAAAATCCTTAAACTGCTGTGGATGCTAAGAGGAAACCAATTATTCCATTCAAAAATATTTTTTTAGAAGGGGCTTAGAATCCCGACATTGTTCCACCAAAATTTAAGGATTAACTTGAACAATTTTTCTTTAGGTTGTGCTTTCTCACAAGAAACCTTTAACAAATTCAGGTCCAGATATGTTAAATGGGGTGATAAAGAGAGGTATCAGAATACATTTTTAAAGCAGAATTATTTTAAACATTACATTTATGCAAGCTAAGACAGAAAATATAATTGTTTTTCTTTGATATTATTTTGAAATGTTGCATTAAGAGATAATGATTAAGTTGAAGTGTGAACAAAAGACATTCTCTGGGATTCAGTGTACTCCATGTAGGCATAGTGGGAAGCCTACATAAAGTTTACATATGTGCGTTGTGATGACCTGTGAGCAGCAACGCTTATTACATATTCATACCGCCATTTAAACATAAACAAGCATGGTTTTGTGGCTGGCAACAGTGTTGCCAGCCAGATAACTGTGTAAAGCAACACAGATATCAAATCTGTTTACCTCAGAGCACAATAGGTTAGTAGGATTGTATGGAATGCCACAAGGATTACCAGGTGTAACATGTAGTTATATATATGTTCCAAACTCAGTACAGTGTAGTCCATACAGTGCAGAGTATTGTGAAGTCCCATTCCAGGCATTCTGTACAGAAGGTATGCAAATGAACTGTAAGGGCATATGTGCTACCATGTAAAATAAACACCCAGAGAAAGTGTGTGTATTGAATAGGGAAGAACAGATGAACTGTAGGGCTGAATACAGGGAAAGAGGACAGGTGAAACAACCTAATGTACAGCAGATGAGGGCATGTCAGTGGAAGACAGTTGTAGCAGCAACACCATTCACATATCAATATGGTACAGTACGGACTGCACAGTATAAATTTGTATTATGTGACTGTCACATAAGGTAACATAACAATGAGGAAGATGTCTCTGTGAGATGAGCATTTTACATGAACAATGCAGAGGATATCTACCAGGGATGTTATATACAACTGTGTAGGGTGCATATTGTGATGTTTTGCAAACTGATTTGCATGAATATGAGTGTAATCTCAGCAGAGGTCTCCAACAAATGGGACACAGGTAAAGGCTCATGGATAGCAGCAAAAGAAGCACACACAATCGTGGACAATATCAGAATAATGCCAACAGCAATCCCATGTCTTTGTCTTAACCTATATGATTCTGAGTGATCAGAGATGGTTCTGCACAAACACACTTGTACAACTATTATAATACGTCAGCAATCTATGAGGGTAATCACGCACACCATCCTGACACTGTAACATCTGATGGAGATGTTAGGAGGGACACCGCTATACCTTGTTTGTGACATTATGATCAATACAGGATAGTTGACTGGTTTGCATGGTGTATGTATGTGTATATATATATATATATATATATATATATATATATATATATATATATATATATATATATATATATATGGCACATCCACACTGTTACAAATATTACCCATGCCATCAATGCTGTCAAACACCTATGTATGTACTGTGTGCATACCTGGCACAGGTATCACACATGCATTTGCTCTAACAACTTGATGAGGTTCTGCAGGATCATACAGTAATGTTTATGCAACAATAAGAATACCTAGGTATGGCCACATAAATGTGTGACAGACCACTGAGGTAAAGGTGGTATGCTTCAGTTACACATCACTGGAAGATGTGTGGGGTGGTACATGAAGAAGGGTGCATTGTACTCAGTTACTGGTGTGATGAAGGCTGTGAACTATGGAGGTATTATGGTTTTTGATGTGGATATCATTCAGATAATCAGTAGTTGTGTTACATGCAAGGGAGTAGTTAGCACTGTGGCCACATGCTGGTGGATGTTCCACATACCATCTACCCCAGGACACAGGTCACATACTAATTGATCTGCTTATAGGGTGTAATGTCTACATTATCCTTGGATTGTGCACTTGTTTTCATGACATAACAAATCCACCCATGTTTTTGTTTCATCAAGGTGTTGTCATGGCTGTGGCAGCAATCATTGGTGTGTGTTAATACTGTCTGTATTATACTAATATCACGGAGTCAATGATTGCCCATAATCTGTAGTCCTTCAGACAACTGTTTGGGCACAGGATATGTTTGTCATCCGTGACATCTGTGACTTAAATAATGGACAGGAAAGGGCTGATCACTGGAACTGAGATATAGGTCACTTCACACATATCAATCTATTTAGATGCTATGTATGTGATCCACTGCTCTACCCACTTGTTGATATAGGTGTTTATGGCCACATCTGACAGTGTTGAGCAAATACCTCAGTGTTGATTTGTGGCAAATACCTTGGACTTGTCAAGTTCAAAAGGATGATAGCATTGTCATCATGCATGCCCTTGATGACCTCTTTAAGGACATCTAACAGATGTAACAGATATGATGTAGCATTAACAACTCACACAGGTCTATTACACACAGCTCGGATATTATGAATGACCATTTAAAAAAAGGTCCATGATCACATGTTGGTCTGCCTTACAGATGAAGAGAGTCAGGATGTGTCTGCACATGCATGCATCAAGTGCTGTTCCCCCAACTCTGATCGATGCATGTTCATGTACATCCTTCTGTGGTAACATACTCTGTGTGGAGGGTGTGTTGAAGTGTGTATTCAACTGTGTCAGGAAGACACGTGTATGTGCTGAGTCACGTTATATGTGATCTGCGATGTTGTCACAGCCCATTGATTCTGTGTGATAGGCCTGGATGAAGGTAAGACAGTGCACACTGCCTATCGTGATCTGGCCTAGAGTTTGGACACAATCCCCCATGCAGGTATTTTCGCTTGTCTGGTCAGGATAAAACAGATGAACGGTTGTGGGCTCGATTCAAGCAGATTTATTACATACAAACACATCAGGACGGAGGCTTAGTAACTTAAACTTAAATAAACGTATAAACAGACTGACTACTGCACTCATACATGTTACACTCTGACTGTTCACTCAAAATGGCACTGCTGCCTGCACGTGCTCTCTATACGCATACACTTTGTAATGCTTCTTAAAGTCACAACACACACTCTGATCTACATCCTCCCTCTTTGAGAAATAAGTCATGCACAGTAATAATGACAATAATCACTGACATGGAATTGTACAGAAATAATCCTTTGACATGCAATTATACAGAACTAATTATAAGTGAAGCAATCATGTCCAGGTTGCTGTGTATTTTACAGTAGGTCTGGAAATATGACCTGACCATGTGTGACATAAAAATGAGGACTAGGTTTAGCAACAGGGACTGTCTTTAATGAATGTTCAACTTCAGGGACATCTGGGACATCATTAGGAAAGGGAATAGGTACTGAGGCATGTCATTCAACAGGAACATCGCCTGAATTGCTTTAAGATCTAGAGTCTGTATCACAGGTATGATGCTGCAATAGTGATACAGGCACCAGAAGAAGATGCTTGCGATTTCATCTGCATTCTATACCCTCAGATTCTACTAAGTAAGATCTTGGCTCATCACATACACCACTTACTTGACCAATTCGATCAAAACCTTTTGCCATTTGCATCCTCACTATCTCTCCTTCTTTCAATGGATGAAGAAATCTGCTCATTTTGTCATAGTTGGACTTCTGCAATGAATGCTTTTTGAATAGTTGGGCTTTGATTGCTCTAGTGTTTTTAGCATTAGGCACCAGCAAACTGGAACTAATCGGCAAGGTTGTTCTGGTTTGCCTAGATAGAAGTCTCTGATCAGGTGATCCAAGTAAATTGCATGTGGTATATTTCTGAGATTAAGCAAATTCAAGAAAACACTGGTATTGTCACACTTTGAACTCTCTAGTAATTGCTTTGCACTTTGTACTGCACGTTCAGCTAGGCTGTTTGACTGTGGGTACTTAGGACTACTGATAACATGGATAAAGTCCCAGTATTTTGCAAATTTCTGAAATAGCTGACTGGTAAACTGGGCACCGTTGTCAGAAATAACTTTGTGTGGACTACCATCGACTGAGAAATTATGTTTCAACTTAGTAATGACAGTATTGGATGTTAGGTTAAGTAGCAGATCAATCTCGAACCATTTCGAAAAAGAGTCTACCAACACTAAGTAATGTTGACCGTTCCACTCAAATATGTCAGCGGCTACTGTTGATCAAGGTAGTTCAGGAATCTGGTTAGCTGAAGTGTCTCTTTTTGCAAATGTGGTTTAGTACTATTGCATACTGAACAAGATGAAAGTACTTTATCGATATCTTTTGACAGAGAAGGTAAAAATAGTAGTCCTCTCACCCTTCTTTTGGTAGCTTCAAAATCTGGGTGGCCACGGTGCAAAATCTGGATGTACTCATGTTGTAAGGAAGTAGGAACAACAATTTTCAAATCTTTCAAAAATGATACCATCTTCCATCAACATCTCATCTCTGTAAGGAAAATAAGGTTGCACTTCTGTTGGGATACAAGATTGCTTTGACGGCCATCCAACATTGATGAAGTGATTAAGCTTTTGCAAAATTGGATTAGTCTTTGTATGATCTCTTAGCTCATCAAGTCTTTTGGTAGAAAAATTACACACTTCCATGACAGTGAAGTCAAAATTCTCTGCATCAAGCTTTTCTGTGGTATTTCTGGGTGATCTGGATAAGTTACCAGCCAGATAAAGAAGTTTGCTTTTGTATAGACCATTTTGAAGTTGTACTTTTCTAATCTGAGCATCATTGTTTGTAGTCTTGCTGGAGCTGTATGCATAGGCTTTTTTAAAATAGT
This sequence comes from Protopterus annectens, assembly GCF_019279795.1. NCBI lineage: Eukaryota > Metazoa > Chordata > Ceratodontiformes > Protopteridae > Protopterus > Protopterus annectens. The sequence continues at coordinate 510,105,286 of NC_056731.1, forward strand.
GACTAGAAGTTGATGATCAGTTAGTCTGGATAGCTCAGCCATAAATATAGTCATGGAACTTCAAACATGTGAACACATTTGCCAAAAGTTCCTTCTCAATCTGAGCATACTGCATCTCAGTTTGGGTAAGAGTTCTAGATGCATAGGCTACTGGTCTGCCCTCTTGAAGAATAACTGCACCAAAACCAAACTTTGAACCTTCACAGGAAAGAATTACTGGTTTGCGGACATCATAGTATCTTAATGTTAGGGGACTGGCAATTTTCTGTTTCAGGTCATCAAAAGCTCACTGATGTTGTTCCAACTATGACCAGGTAACATTTTTGCATGTCATCTCTCTTAAAGGTGCTGATAATTCACTGAAGTCTGATATAAACTTGCCCAAATAGTTAACCATACCAAGAAATGCTGTAAGGCTTGGACATTGTCTGGAGCTGGCATCTCAAGAATGGTTGTTTGTTTGGAAGGATCTGGTTGTAAGCCTAAACTGGTAAATAAATGACGGACATGCATAACTTCTGGTAACCTGAATTTTAGTGGATTGAGCTTTAGATACAACTTCATGTGCTCTTTCCAGAACTTTCCCAAGGTTTCTGCCATGCTCTGCTTTCCCATTGTCTATCTAATAAATCATCTACTATTATAGCACATGGATAGCCTAAAAAAATTTGCTCTAATGCATGCTGAAAGACTTCACTGGCAGAATTTATGCCAAAAGACATCCTGAGAAATCTGTATCTGCTAAATGACATACTGAATATAGTCAGTAGTGAAGATTTATGATTAAGCATTACTTGCCAAAATGAACTCTTCGCATCTAAGACAGAAAAAAAAACAGTGGCATTTAGCATGAGGGTAGCAACTTTCTCGACTGTACGCATAGGATGGTGGGGCCTCTTTAATTCTTTGTTTAAGTCTTTTGGGTCAATACATATTTTGATTTCATCTGAGCTTTTCTTATGAGCAACTACCATGGAAGACACCCATTCAGTTGGTTCTGTAACTGGACAAATCGCACCTTTATCTAACGCACACATTTTATCTAACTGGACTTTGACTCTGTTCTGCATAGCTATCAGAACTCTTGTCACTGGTCTGATCACTGGACTGACCTATGGGTCTAATTTCATGGAGTACACAACTGGACGTTTACCTAGCCTGTCTTTGAAAATATCAGCATACTCTCTGAAAATAGCATCACTGGTAAGACATGTGCTTACATGATGGACTTCTTTGGTAAAAGAAAGCAGTCTCATTTCTAAATTGTCTCTGAGACCTAATAATGACTGCACAGGTCTTTTGAATACATAAAATTGCGAGTTGTAATTGCTCCCAGCTGAATAGCATGAAAACACTACTGAGTCTTTGGTTTGAATCTCTTCACCTCCATAAGAAACAAGATTTGCACAATTGGCCAAATTAAGTTATTCACCAGCTCTTACTCTACCAAATGTTTCTGCTGACATAACATTGCACTTTGAACCAGTGTCCACTTTGATCTCTATTGGTTTACCATTAATCAGGACAGTACAATACACTTCGCTTTTTGCCAACAAATCTATGGCATTAACCTTTTCACCAACCACTGAAACACCATCTACATAGAAAGTAGATTTGCAGTTTTCTATGTGATCAACTTGCTTTTTTTGAGTGACTTTTCTTACTAATGAATGAGGCTTGCTTGATTTACAAAGCTTTTGAAAGTGGTTCCATTTTTTACACTTGTGACATTGCTGCCAAATGCTAAGCACGTTTCTCTTTTGGACTCGTGATTGGCACCACAATTACGACAGTTAACAATGAGACTTGACTTGAGTTTTGCTGACTCACTCTTGTGCTGCACTGCGCACATCCATTTTACTGAACAATTCTTAGAACTTGCTGGAAAGTTATGGGCTCTCCCTGGAAATCTCACAGGGGCTCCCTCTACCATGTGCTTAGGCCTGTTTATGTTAGACACATGCTGCATGCTGTCTATGTTTGCTTTAGAGGATGCTGAAACCATGCTGTTATCATTAGCAAGCATATATATGTGCCTTTCTATAAGCTTGTGTATTTGACAAATCTCTATGTCTTTCCTCAATGTTAAATCACTACCTCAAAGCAAAATTGTTCTAACTTCAGCATTATTAATACCACGCACAAGCTTGCCCTTTATCAACTCATCTTTCAAATCACCAAATCTGCATGGCTTAGCCTTGTTTCTCAAGTCAGTAATATAAGTTGCAAAAGTTTCACCTGGCATTTGGTCTCTTGTATAAAATAAGCACCTCTCCAATGTAACATTTGTCTGGGGGTTACAGATTTCTCTAAATTTACATTTCAAGCACTCAGGGTAATCCCTTGATTCAGCTTGTACAAAAATATGACAGTTTTCCCCTTCTCCTGCATATACTGCTGGTGCATACACAAATGAATGCTCTCTTTCAATGGCTTCTGACCCCCTAGATTAAGCAGAATAAATGCCCTCGTATGTGCATCTCTATCAGAAAAAGCTGCTTGTATAAAAATATTGTATTCCTGCTCACTGTCCAATTCTCTGCAATATTATGATCAAACACAAGTGGAATGGGTCTGCGAAATGCCTCTGCCATGCCAACACACAGTAATAAAGACTCTTTGAATTATTATGAACATATATATATATATATATATATATATATATATATATATATATATATATGTGTGTGTGTGTGTGTGTGTGTGTGTGTGTGTGTGTGTGTCAGAAATTTATACCAGAAACTTGTAATTATGCTCAATAGCACAATATACTCTTCTAAATAACTGCACTTTGTGAAATAAGTCTTTGTAGCACAAGAGCACTTTGAAATCACTGTACTTTGCAAAACCACTCTTATCAGTGTAAGAAACACTTGAAAACGACTGCACTTTGTGAATGAACTTTACTGAACACAGCACAAGAAACATCTCAAAATGACTTTACTTTGCAAAATAACTCTGTACAATGTAAGAAACACTTTGAAATAACTGCACTTTGCAAAATAACTGTACTTGCACACAGTAAACTCTGTTAAATAATTGTACTGTAATAAAGCCGAATCTCTGAGATACTATAAATAACACTAGTTATACTTTGAATGGCTTCAGTCAATGTGAAATAGTAGCTCATATCAAAAAACATGGTTGTTTAATAAAAAAAATGCAGTCACTTTGCTTTCCCATGCTTATTTTGCCCTTTTAATGTACTCATTATGCTCGTTTGACTTCTATCATGCTCATTATACTTTTTGTGTGCTCATTTTACTTTTAACATGCTTGTTAGGCAAATCAGAAGTAATTCTGAACTCTCTCATAAGTATTTCAAATAAATCTATCAAATATCTTGGCTTTGAACATTTTGTTTAATCAATAATGTGTTTTATGCTTTTTGTTTGATTAATAATGTTTGATTAATAATGCGTTTTGTGCTTTGTGAATGCTTTGCATTGTTTTCTTTACAAAATAAATAATTTATGCAAGTTTTAATAACCTAAAATTCTTTCTGACCCTTTTTTCAATCATTTGAGCAGGTTGGGATAAGTCATTCCTCTATATTCCTCCATTTCTAACTGTGCACCTCATGGCTTGACTTCTGGCTTCTTGTTGCTCAGACATCCCGGTTCTGACACCATGTCATTCAGGCATGCCACTTCTAACACCTTGCCATTCAGATATGCTACTTCTGACACCATGTCATTTATCCAGTCAGAATAAAACAGACGAATGGTTGTGGGTTCGATTCAAGCAACTTTATTACATACAAACATAACAGGATTGAGGCTTATTAACTTAAATAAACTTATAAGCAGACTGACTCCTGCACTCATACATGTTAACACTCTGGCTGTTCATTCAAAATGGCACTGCTGCCTGCATCTTCTCTCTATTATACCCATGTGCCCTCACTTTGAAATGCTTTTTAAAGTCACAATACACACTCTGATCTACAGGTATCATTGAGAAACTCTCCCAGCTGGGGATTAACCTTTATGTCAATAGATGGGTAACCAATGTGCCCACTGACAGAACACATACTGTGAAAGGTGGTGACTTAACCTGTACCAGTAAAACTATCACCAGTGGTATACCCAAGGGATCTGTGCTTGTCTCTTTACTGTGTTTGCTGATTCTTGCATATTGGATGCAATCATTGAGTCCACTAGTGATGATAACATAGTACAGGAGGGGCGAACACAGACAAATGATTGGTGACAAAGCCACATGGTCTACAAATAAAGTCAAAATGTGTCTTTATTTTGCCCTTCTACAAAGCAGAATTTCCCAGTAATTGCAGCATTGACAACACTCCTGCTGTGCTGAAACCCAGCGATACAAGAATAGAACCCCACCCTGTTTAAGTACATAGACTACAGAATGCTGTATTTAAGGGGCAAATGCCACAACTCAAGTCTCACTTGGAGTGTCTCAGACAACACTTTGTAGGTGATGACATCAGCAGTGTCTGGTGAGGAGAATGTGGTAATAGCAGTGTCCCACATGCTGGTGTAAAAGGCTGTCTCTAATGTCAAGCAAGTGCACAAACACACACACCACCAGTTGATGGCAGTGAGAACAGAATCCCTATCTGTCTAAGTACACAGACTATAGAACTCAATACTTTACAGAAGCGCCACAACACACATCTGACTTTAACAAAGTTGTAGGATAATTTATAATGGATGACTTCAGCAGTGGATGTTGGAGAGAAGATGTTGGAAGGCCTGCATAAAATGGATGTGTAAGCATGTACAAGTGTCAATCCATGGAACTGGAGTGGTAATTGTAGGATATACATTTATGCTCTTCTGGAAAGATACACACACACACACACACACACACACACACACACACACACACACACACACACACACACACACACACACTTGACTGTAGTGAGAACAGAACCCCCTACCTAAGTACACAGACTACAGAACTCAGCACTTTATGCAAGTGCCATGACACAAGTATGACTTTTATAATGCTGCAGGACAACTTGTAGTGGAGGACGTAAGCAGTGGATGTTGGAGAGAAGATGTTGGCCAGCATGAAATGGATGTGAAGGCATGTGTAAGTGTCAAAATACTGTCAGTCTATGGAAATGGAGTGGTAACTGTAGGATACACACTCATGCTGTTACACACACACGCACACACGCAGACACACACACACGCACACACACACACACACACACACACACACACACACACACACACACACACACACACACACACACACACACACACACACACACACACAACCCACACACACAGTTGACTGCAGTGAGAACAGAACCCCCTACCTAAGTACACAGACTACAAAACTCAATAATTTACACAAGCACCACAGCACAAGTATGACATTTACTAGGCTGTAGGACAACTTTTAGTGGATGACATCAACAGTGGATGTTGGAGAAACAATATTGGGAGGCCTGCATAATTTCATAGGTTCATAGGAGTTTATTAGGCTAATGGCCCTAGAGCCTTTACAAGCCTAACCATGTAAAAACCTGAGTACCCTTATTGACCATAGTTAGATGGTCATTGCTAGAGTAATTTTGTGATCAGCACTAACTGCCCCTCTCCATGAGGGGCAGAGGTGCCGCTCCTGGGGTGAATTTATGGTCACCCATCCAGTTGTCAAAATTGCACTTGAATAGGGTCATTGAGGAGCTCTGCTTCACAAAAACTGTGAGCCTATTCCAGAGGAGAGGCAATCACTAGGAGATATATCTGTCTATTCAGCATGTTCTGTTTATGTCACAGGCTAGGTTGAGATCCCTGGAGTGAGTTATTCTTGTCACATTTTATTTGCAGATGTGCAGTATTTCCATTAGAGCAGGGTTTGTAGACTGGTCTTTAGGCCAGGCACAGTTTGCCTCTCAGCAGCCTGTATGATACTGTGTATAGTGACAGAGCTTTCAGTCTTTCCATGCATATCATGTTTTGGAGGCCCTGGATTCTCTTGGTCGGAAACCTATGTGGTGTCTACAGTTGCTCCAGGTGTTTGGGTGAGGTGCTTATAGAGGGAAGCATTTTACTCAATTAGTGGTCTGGTAAGGGTTGAGTACATCAGAGCTATGACCTCCCTGGTCTTAGATGTGATACTCTTATTTATGAGGTCCACAATGTAGAATGCTTTTCTTACCACTATGGACACCTGTTGATCGAAGTTTAGATTGCTATCAACCTGTGTTCCCATGTCTCACACTACTGAGTTTGAGCTTAGAGAGGTGCTATCTGTGTCATAATTAGCAGGGGATACTTCTTTGCCAAAGGGGACAATGAGGCATTTTTTTGCTTTAAGTTACAGTCCGTGAGTTTGGCACCAATTATTTGTCTGTGTCAGCCCTTTCAGTAATATATTAACATCAGTGGGGGACTCTGTGATTGCACCCAATGTACAGTCATCTGCAAACTTTTTAAGCCACAGGCCATCTACCTTCACCTGGACTTCGGAGACATAGATTCAAAACAGTAGGGGGCTCAGCACAAATCCTTGTGGTACTCCATTGGTAGGCAGTCTGCTGGTGGAGGTGGACTCCCCAACTTTGACAGTGTGCATTCTGTCAGTGAGCCAGTTGGCTACCAATCTAGTAATGAATGGGTTAATCCTCAGATGGAAGAGTTTCTCTATGATACCCGAATGGGTGATTGTGTCAAAGGCATTGGCTAAATCAAGATAGGTGGTATGTACCGTTTTTCCCCTTATGCAGGGCTTTGGTGACATTATGTTCACTAGGTTTAATAAACAAGAACTACTTTTGACAAAACCAAACTGGGCCAGGTCAAGAGTTTGAAGGTCACCTATGTCCTTGTGGATACTGTTCATGATGATTCTTTCCATAGCCTTGCAGAGAAGCCTGGTTAGTCTTATAGGTCGATAGTTCCCAGGGTCAGTTGATGGTTGTGAAGGCATGTTCAACTGTGAAGATAGTTCTAGTTCTGCATGTTACCAAATTGATGTGCACAGCATATCACACAACATTTGTGAACAAGTACTGAGAGACCAGGGTTGCAATGCATGGGAGGAGGTAACACATGGCTGCATTGTAAATATGTGACATATTGTTAGATAGGACCTTCATTTTGTTATATTTCCACATGTAGTTTCATGACATAAAGTGTAAATGGGCTGTAAACAACACTAATACATGCTAATAGAGACTTTGCATAGCACAACGGCAAGCGGCTGGTTTGTGCAATGGTAGGCAAAACGTTTGCACATGTGAGATACACATTTCCATTACTTTCCCTGTTTGAGCATAGTTAAGCATTGTGAAAACGCAAGGCTCATTGCTAAAATTCTGAAAGTTAGTATTGAGTGTATGAAACCCACCTGCTGCTTAGTTGACTCTGTGGCAGTAGATGTAAATGCATTGACAAATTTCTTTTTGAGCTCAAATAATACTGGATTCAAATCCAGGTGTATATAATACTTTTAATTAAAGAGTGATAATGCAATGATATTATTCTTTATAGTACATTCAGCATGTGTTACTGTGTGTAGGTGTAGCGCAGCAGGGCTAAGCAGCATTGTGTGAAGGTAACTGCAGCATTGCAGAGCCACTCACCATCACTTGGCATTGGTGTGCGATGCCAAACTCTGCCCAAACATAGAGGCCAAAAATTGAAGGGATCTATTGCTTTTTCTGGCACTTGTGTGTGTGTTGTGTGTGATTCTATTTTTTGGCCAGATTATAGGTGTTAAAATGGGGTAGATAGGAAAGTGATGAAATGGAGAGCAAGCAGGGGGAAGAACAAAGGGAAAGCAATACAGGAATGTACAGGAGGGAGGTAGGAAATGACAATAGCAAACCATTTCTTCAACAGTGTAAACTGAAAATATGTACAGAGTATTAGCTGAATTTGGACTGTCACCACCAGAAAGAGATGTGACAACGTAATCATGTAGTATAGCCAACTGGACCAAATCAAGTGTGTCAAGAAGACACATGTGAGAAATGGAGAGCTATCTATGTGATGATATTTTTTGTGGGACAGGTGCCCATTTTTTTTTAATTCAGTAAGAGAGGAATGTTGGGTAATGGACGTTGGTATTTCTGGGTCAGGTAAGTTGAGTAGGTGAGGAAGTAAATGTAAACAAACAAGACAAACAAGACAAGACACAGGGATGGTGAGGGACACAAAAGTTTGGGAGACATCATGATTCAGATGAGGTAGGGTCACCCAGGCTCATGCCCGTCAAACATGGAGACAGTGAGAATCTAGTCATTTCTCACTGGACTGTCATCACTCTCCCCTTACTCTGCTGGTGGCTGGAGTGCTTGATGTCTTCTCCTCCTACATAACATTAGGCAGAGCAGCCTCTCCATCTGGTGTAGGTCTACATCAGTGGTGCAGTACACAACCCTATGCACAAACCCTGGCATCTCCTGGCGAGTGATGAAGTCCCCACCTCTGCCAATACTCCAGAGGGTACCACAGCACCAGCTACCAGGGCAGTACTCCCTGAGAGCTCAGGTAGGCAGAGGCAGCAGAGGCAGTGCTGTCAGGTTGCATCTCAGACATGCTGGGCATCGGTGCTGAAGCTGGTGGAGAGGAGGCAGGCTGATTCACTGGGACTGCCCTACATTGCTGAGCTGTGAAGCATTTAACGATTTGTTACAGATGGATGACATAGAGACATATTGATGACACATAATAGAAAATAAAAAAGGGTTGAGGTGAGAGAAAAACAAGAGATAAAATTAATATCATCATATGTGACATACAACGTGTTAACACAATTATACAACTATTTTATCTGAAATATTACATTTAAGTATACTTCCTAAAACTACACACTATAACTACAGAATGCTGAAAGTAATCCTTGAAATGTGCATATATTGCACATATGCTTGGTCCAATTATACAGATTACAGTTAACAGGGTATTTATGCTACTTGTAGAGCGTTTAATTTTATACAATATTATTAAAGAAATGCATAACTGTATAGTTGTTAGTAGTGGTATTTGAACCCACAACCTCTGACTACAGTCTTATACTTGACTCCTAAAGTTAGTTTGTCATATAGACTAATGCATGCATACTTGTTTTTACAGTTAGGATATGTTGTTGTTGTTGTGTCTTTCGGCTTATCCTGGTTAGGGGCCGCCACAGCGGCACTCCGGTCTGCTGTTCGGTAGTGGATATTTACGTGCCGAGTTACCAGCCCTGACGCACAACCTTCAATGAAGGCACGCTCATTCACGCATGCCTCCACACAGAAGACTCTCTAGCTGAGAATCGAACGGGACAACGTCTTACTGTGAGGCGACAACGCTACCGCAGCATCACCACATGCTCAATTTGCTACAACTATATAAAAAACCCAAAAATCTACCTTTAGCTTTTAAAGCTACAATAATACTTCTCTTGTTTTGCATACATAACACTTGCTTCCCTTAGTCTCTCCATTCGATCAACATGAGCCCAGTGATTAAAGTCTATTTTGGCATTAGCTGTGGAAAGAACAGAAGAGCATTATGCATACCAGTATTGCCTATCTTTAGCTTTCTATGTATTACAAATACTCTCTTATTATTATACTTACACTGTTGTGGGATGTCATCAGTTTGAAACTCAATCAACCACTGGTTGAGGGTATCTTTCTTGCACCCCTGTATGTCATTAAAATGATGTCTGCACTGTTCTCCATTGTGTGGGATGCCAGTAGCACTGGATACAGCCTGAGCCAAACTACGCCAAGCCTCACACTTGTACTGAGAGCCAGAATAGTCCCCCTGCAGAAGCCTTTGGCTGTGGCACTTTACTAGAAGTCCAATAAATATTCTGGACTCCTGAGCACCACTCCTCTGTGCCCTAAACTGGGCACTTTCCCCTCTAACTCCAGACATGTCTAACACCTGAACTAGAGCAATGGCAACTGATGATTTCATGCCAATTCCTGTTATTGCACTTACTGGTAGTGTGCAAACCCGAGCAATGATGTCAACTGCATTTGAGCAATGTTAAGTGGAGAGCAGTAGTGCTAAGCAGGGATGAGATAAATATTTTAAATAGGAAGGTTAATCTGACACTTGACCTTAGTTAGAGGGGTGTCTGCTGATGTAGCTTGTAAATATATATTGAAAATTGGAAGGTAACTATTAGTTTAGTTAAGTTTACAGACATGCTTTGGGGGCATAAATGTCATGATCTGACACATTTGTTTTGGCTTTATACACTAATCAAACTGATTTTAATGTGTGGGATTCAAACCTAGGCATAAGGGGCAAAACATTTTCTTCCACATCACTGATTTTCCATCTGTGCCACAGAAGAATTGCTGGCCACACATAGGATTCATTTATAAATACAGCTGACAGTTTGAGGTGTTACACATGTATGTGTGTGACCTGACAATGTTCTTGTATATAGATCCAGTTGTGCATGTGTCTCATTTAATTGTGAAGGTCATCCAAGACCAGATAGCAGAATTATACTTGCAAAAATATAATAGATAGTATACCCTCAGTCATACATCTTAAAATACAATAACGGTGTCTTATCCCTTATACATATAATTCATATCAGCTGCACTATCTAAAGTGTTATAAGTGAGAGTGAATATAATGGGAAATGGAGCAACAGTAAAAATGTCTGTAATTTCCTGTATTAGAAAGCAGAACCATGCATATTGCAGCACTGCACTTACACCTGTTGCCAGAAGGATGTTGAAATACTTGTATATTTTTCAGTTCATTGATATAAAGTGGAATGTCATAACAGTAAAAACAGGTTGTACACCCTGTACTAGAACCCAGGACCATCTGTATTCAAGCTCTGCACTTACACCTGCTACCACATGGGTATTTACATGACAGTTCCATAATTTCCTATTCATTTTTAAGTTCTCTGTGTTAGACACTGCACAATGTCGCTTAGTGTGCCCAGCAGAATTAATTGAATATATCTGTTTTCAATGACTTGACTGTCTGCATCCTGTCTGCAGGTGTTCAATGGCTGCAGATGTTGGGGAACCTTGCTTAGCGGTGTTGCATGATGGAAAGCAAAAATTGCAACAATGTATCATTTTGAACTTTACACTTTTACAAATGCCCTGTCTCCAGGTGTTCTGTCTGCTTCCTGTGTAGGACAATAGTCCCAACTTGTGCACTGCTAGGCATTGCACAAATGATTTAAGCACAGCCAAACCGGACATTCATTGTGTTTTTCCATTTCCCTTGTTTGCACTAAGCCATGCATCACTCAAACACTAGTTATAGAATAAATAAATAAATAAATAAAAGAGAAACATAGTTGAAATGAAGAAAAGCAGTCTATGAAATAAACACTACAAAATGTGTGTTAGTACATGTGAAATATTTTTACACAGGTCTAGGTTTGTGCTCTCACTCCAGTGAACCTTCAGAATGCAGTAAAGGTGTCTTATCCTCTTTGCCACACAAACAGCTTTGCAGCAGGGAACTGAAATCATTCCGCATATAACCAATGGCAACATCACCCACAATACTAACAAACCATATGGCTTTTATTTGTACATGTATTCATTTCGGATGTAGTGCACCGCATTTATGACTATTGCTTGCAAAAAATGCAGCTCTGTCTTATCTGTCTGTGTTTGCTGCTTACTCTTGTCTTAGCTGATCAGTAATCTGAGACATGCAGTCTATAAGGCATTCTGTAAGAGTGTCCTGAAAATGTGTGAGGATATTAAATGGCAATAATATACAGTCGTCATCAAATGAAGGGGAGGTTGGATGTTGATGAACAGAACTTGTGAATTGTGTACTGCTTACATTTGCAGCCTTAATACAATTACTTCTACACTTTGTGCATCTAATCTGACACACCCACTGGAGGTAGGCCAGTGTGCATTGCTGTTGTGTTTTTTTCTCCCTACGAGTAATCATTCACAGTTGCAATCCATTAGAAACAAACACTGAGGGAGTACCTGCACTATGTTTACATCTGATACACTGAGCCAAGTATTCGGGATTCAGCAAGTCTAATGAGTTCACACCTGATTTGCGTTTTCACTGTGCTCACAGCCCTGAATCTACTCCATAAAAAGGCAATCATGTAGCTAGGGAACCTGAAGCTAAGGAGACTTATTTATGTGGAGAACACAGAAGGGCCTATTACTTTTGGATAAATTTGCACAGACAACTACTGACCTTGGGAATGTATGCTTGCATTTTTCAGCTATATATTGCACATGCTAAAATGTCATTAAGAAACTTCTGTTAAACCAGAGACAAGCAAGTAGGTGACTTGTGCATTCTAAATTGGCCCTAGATGCGAGTGTGTACAACTGAGTGGTACAGATGAACTACTGTGGCAGGGCTAACCATGCTGCAGTGTAAACCTTGGCTTGAAATGATTGTCATTGTGGAAGTGACACCCCAAACACATGTGTAAAAATGAGAAAAAGGTGTTGAGGATGTATGTATGTATGTATATATATATATATATATATATATATATATGGATTTACTTCATTTGCCCTAACTTCCAGTTGACTGACACCCATTTGCCCGAACCCATTTGAGTGAAATTTCATTTGACTGACACTTCAGTTGACACTTCAGTTGCCTGACACTTCATTTGACTGACAAGTATTATTGGCAAGTAAATGGAATATGTCCCCTTCCCCACTGTAGTGTGACCCTGGAGTTAGAATATATAGTTGGGGGTGTGTGGGGGGGCACAGCCCCCCACAATAGGGAGTGTCAGGGGCAAAGCCCTCCACTTACTTTTGTTTTACTAAGCAATATGAAAGCAAAACCAAACAATATAATATGAAATTAAGTGGGGGGCTTCACCCCCACACCCCCCATTGTGTATATATCAGTCATATCTTGAATTTATGCTAGCTTTTTTTTTTTTAAATCAACTTTAATTTGCAGGATATCTTGACATGTTTTATTTTGTGCAATTGGCATTTTATGCAATTGGCACTTAATTATTTACTCAGTAAGTTATATGACTGAGTTTTATATATAAAAGGGATCAACTTGTATGCAGTTTTTGTTCAGATGAAGTCTTGTATAACAGAGGCTGAAAACACGAAACATTATTGACTTGTAATAAAATTTGTAAATAAGGAGCCCAAGACTTTGGTTTATTTTGCGAATATTTTTGTTTTGTTGTGTCTTTTGGCTTTTCTCGGTTAGGGGTCGCCACAGCGGAACTCTGGTTCGCTAATGATTGGCAGTAGATTTTTATGTGCCGAGTTGCCAGCCCTGACGCACAACCTTCAACAAAGGTACTCCCATTCACGCATGTCTCTACACAGAAGACGCTTTAGCTGAGAATCGAACAGGACAACGTCTTACTGTGAGGCGACAATGCTACCGCAGCACCACCACCACAGCTGTGATCTTCATAATTAAGCCTGCAGATGATTCTCAGTCTCCACACCCTTCTATTTATCCTAAAACCACCTTCCCTACTCTTCTTTACTCTTCTTTAAAGGTTCATATATAAGTACTAGGCTAGCTGCCCTTTTGGGCCATTCTAAGCATAGCCAATATCCCTCTTTGTGCTTGAATTAACCTATCCTATTTAGTTAGAGATTGTCTTTACCCATCCCATGGTAGAAAATTAATATATTACCCATAATGAGAATAACTAGGATCATACCATAGATAATCTGAAGGGCCCCATGCATAGGATAAAGCATTTAGGAGCTGCCTCTGTCCATTAGTAGTATAAGGGAGCAGTCCTGTAGTAAATGTTATGTTTCCCATTGATAGATCCAAGTTGTGCTTGAATATAGACAGGGATAGATTTTGTTTTATGTGGATGGGGAGTCTGTTCCAGAGCAGCAGAATACTGCTAGAGAAATACCTCCCCCTGCAAACCATTCTGTTGATGTTGCAGAACAGGTTTATATCATTAGACCTAGTATTTATGATGCCAATTGACTTGCTGATGTGCAATAAATTATCGGTATTCGATTGGAGGATGCCTTGTATGCCAGACATAGGTCACTTATTAGTAGTCTGTAGGATACTGAGTATAGTGACAGGATTATGAGTTAGTCCTTGTAGGATGTGTTCTTTAGGCCATGTAGCCACTTAGTATGGTATCTCTATGGGCATTCCAGTTGTTGCATGTATCTGGATAGATACATGCCAAAGGGGGCATGATACTCAGTGACTGGCTTAATGAGAGGTGAGTAAAGGGGGCAATGACATCCCTATATCTAGACAAAATGCCTTTGTTTCTAAGCTGCACAATATACAAGGAGCTTCTTACAACAAAAGAAACATTATTATATTTGTTTGTTCTTAATTTTACCTACACACACCTGTCTCTGCAATTTCAGTCGTTACTTCTTCCCTAGCTTTACCTCCTTCTGTAGCATCACATCTGTTCCTAGTCTTCAATTGTTTGCCAAAACACTATCCTTTTTAGTGCATTCATAATCCTATCCAAATCCCAGGTTATTAGTGCTATCCCTTCCTCTGTGCCTGCCAATCACCTCTGTGACAATGTGAGGTATTGCTAGCTATGCCAGGTGAAGTAGGGCAACTGATGTGTAACATATGCCAGCATAGCTAGTTGGAGTTTTATCAAGAATTGTATATCATTTGTATATGAAGCTGATTTGTACAGATGCTTGTGTTGAAAAATGTATTTGTAAAGCTGCTTGTATTAAAAATGTACCAACAGTGGGTCCTGCTGGACAGAAAAAAGAAATACACCTGTATGTCAGAGTGTATTGTAACTGTTGAAATTAATATTGCAACAGAGGATACTGGAAGAAAAAGTTTATTCTCAGTCCATCTCACTTGTAGAAACATATGCTGAAATTAAATTACCTGGTTTAGGGCATAAGGATTGCATATTGCAGCTCTCAATGCAGCCAGAGCTGAAAAGTCTGCACTAGGAAGACTTCTGTATTGCCCTTAGTAGTGAACTAATTGATACCCTGGAAGGGTGGAAGTGTTGAAATCATTTTATGACTTCCAGAGGCTGCAACAGCTCTTAGCAAAGTTCTATGTCTGTGTATTATGGCACATATGTGTGAGATTTTGGTTCAGCTTCTAATAAAGGTGGGAAAGTATAGGAACCAAAGTCAGATGACCAGATGTATGTGATGTTATTGTGTAATCCCAGACTGAAATGATGTTTTAATACTAGATGAGACAGAAATGTCAGAGCAGTCTGTTTTTGGAACCTGACATAGAAGGATCTGTCACCCACTTCATCTTGCCTTGCTCTAGTAAGTAACCAGGGAATAGTAATTTTTAATCAGTCAGGAAAATATAGTGTGATTAGTTAAGTACTGCTTAGTTGTATCTGTGTGACTGTATCCATCTGCATTATATTTAATATTCCTGTGATTGAAACTCTGCTGTTTATTGTAAATAGATAGTTTAGTATTTTCATGTTCTTTTATTATTTATTATTAAATATATTTAAATGTTTCATTCTGGCTGGTATTTTAGAGAATGTTTTAACCTTTGCGAGTACTTATATTCATTTGGTGACACTGTGGCCACTCCTGGAAACCTTACTGCATTGGCCAAACACTACCATTTGTATTAATATTAATTTCACTCAGTATAATTAGGTACCCTTGTAAGAGCCTTAGAGTAGCTGGTTTTGTAGTGTCCTGGTGGCAGTATCCACCTTATAGTCTGGGCAGAGGAGCATACCTAGTAAATCTGTGCCAGCCTTTCCCAGGTGTGTGTGTGTATGTGGGTGTGAAAATCAAATCTCAGTGAGTGTGTGTGTGTCAGCTACTTGGAGCAGGGACACAGAGCACTAGTTTCACAGAGAGAGTGGTGGAGAAGACTTGAACTGGGACACTCAACTGAGGACTCAAATCTATAGCTGTGATAGTGGGAAGTCTTATTGGAGGCCTGGAGAGAGAGAGAAACCCAGAACATGGACTGAGTATGTTCCCTGTGTGCTCTTAAGGGAAATTGTGCTTGGTGCAGAGAGGTACACCTGGAAATACTGTATGTACCTATATTTATTCCAAGTGAATGTCCCTCACCAGTGTCTGTGGTGAGGATTCAGGGTCCTGGATTACTGGTCCAGAGGAGGGATGTCACAACCCCCATTAGTCTCCAGGATGTATATCTTCCTAGGAATCTCACCTGTTTAAGAGTTGGTGTCAAGGTCTAACTCTAGCTATTGGGTGCTTATTTAAACCCTCCCATTCAACAAGTTTCTTCTCATATGGTTTACCATATACCCACATTGCTTTTCACTATCTTTTTCCTTGCTGTGCCAACCCTTATTTCTTACATTTCTCATCCTTTAATTCTCAGGTTCCTAAAATGAATAGCTGCATTTTTCTAATAGCCAGTGGTATATGACATGCCAGAATTCAACTTACAAACTTTCCCATGTTCACATAAATTAGAAAGACTGATTTTAATTTTTTAAGAAATACTTGATATCATGGTTTCAGAAAGAGTTTTATGTCTGCCTTGGCTGTTTATTAGAATCATTTAAACTTCCTGGTTCACAGTGTATCTGATGAACATGAACTCCGGGACTAGCCTCACAATCCAATCCTTAAGTCTGAATATGAATCAGTTTGGAAGTGGGCACACCCACCTAAGGGTACTACTTCATTTCACTAACCTATCTGGCAGCTGGTGCAGAAGATTAAGGCTACAAGCTGTTAATGGGTTGCTTCCTATAGTCCAGGGTTTCTTTCATTCAGCCTTCATTTGCCTGACAGTGTAACCCTAAGCAACTTACTTAATCAGACAGTACTGCTTGACTGAGTATGAGAAAGGTCCATGGAAGCATTTATCTACCCTGGCTAACATCTAAAATAAATAACTTAATTAACTTCAGATAGGAGTCCTCTAAATCTAAGCTGGTCAACCAGGCTATAAGACTGTTAGAACTATATACTTTAGCCAGTTGATGCACTAGATCAAAAATGTACTCAGAATGTATATTTCAGGCAAGAGCAGCAAAAGAAAACTGGATCCAATATTCAAATCTCAAGAAAATGTTTTAAAGTGGGGGAGTTACATAGAGAGGCTGGATCACAGGTAAGGAAAATGAGATTGTGAATGCTTTGATTGATTTGGTTAGTCTAGGAAGCAGTGTTAATTTAGTGGTGGTGATAGTTGGCTAGATTTTTATGAGTTTGATCTTTAAATGTCATTCAGACAATGTAACTTTTCATGAATTCAGGAAAATATAGTAAGATTAAATATTATTTTCTGTATTTGTGTGAATCGATCCATCTGTATTATTTTTAATATTTTCTGTGCCTGAAATTCTGTTTTTCTATTGTAAATTAGATATTTAGTATTTTCATGTTCTTTTTATTATTTATTATTAAATATATTTATGCCTTTCATTGTGGCTGGTCTTTTAGACAATGCTTTAACCTTTGAGAGTACTTATAGTTATTTGGTGACACTGTGGCCACTCCTGGAACCCTTGTAAGAGACTTAGTGTAGCTGGTTTTGGAGGGTTGTGGAGGCAGTATCTACCCTATAGTCTGGGCAAAAGGGCATAACTAGTAAATTTTTGCCAGCCTTTCCCAAGTATGTGTGTGTGTGTGTGTGTGTGTGTGTGTGTGTGTGTGTGTGAAACTCAAATCTCAATGAATGTGTATGTATGAAAATCAAATCTCAATGAGTGTGTGTGTGTGTGTGTGTGTGTGTGTGTGTGTGTGTGTGTGTGTGTGTGTGTGTGTGTGTGTGTGTGTGTGTGTGTGCATGTGTGCGTGTGTGTGTGTGTGTGTGTGTGTGTCAGCTACTTGGAGCTGGAACACAGAGCACTGGTTTCACAGAGAGAGTGGTGGAGGACTTGGCCTGAGACACTCTGCTGAGGGCTGAACTCTATAGATGTGACAGTGGGGGTCTTACTGTGGGCCTGGAGAGAGAAAGAGGGAAACCCAGACCCCAGTCTGAGTGTGTTCTCTGTGTGCTCTTAAGGGAAATTGTGCTTGGTGCAGAGAGCTACACCTGGAAATATTGTGTGCATCTATCTTTGTTCCAAGTGAATGTCCCTCACCGGTGTCAGTGGTGAGAATACAGGGTCTTTGATTACTGGTCCAGAGGATGGGACATCACAACAGTGTTAATTTAGTGGTGGTGATGGTTGGTTAGATTTTTATAAGTTTGTTTGATCTTCAAATGTCATTCAAACAATGTAAATGTTCATGGGTTCTTTCTGTTCATGCCTCTCAACTGTCTAGATTTTCCAGAATGTCCAGAGTTTTTCCTCATGTTGCTGGTCTATTTCTCATAAAATTGGGGTTTTCAGGCACATCACTGGCAAATCATTGAGGACTGAAGTCAGAAAATAATGACACACATTTGAGTTTCAGACTTCATATCCTTCAAAAATGCATGCTAATGCAAAACCTGTTATTCTATCAACTTTCTAATTTTGTAAGAGCAATATTTAAAGACTGCCCCTATTTTGTGCCCCTTGTTCACTCATTATCTGTGCCTTTGTCCAGATTTCTTTCTCTAAGAGGTTGAGAGGTATGATTTTCTGTTCCTTTCAACACTGAGTAGGACTGATATGCTCAGGAACTTAGAAATAATCTGCTGCTGTTCTCCAATGCTGCAAAAGTAGACACAAAGGAAGGCATTTCATAGGTTTGGTTGTCAAGGATATGACCTTCTGGCCTTTAAGAATGCACCACACACACACAGACACACACACACACGCATATATATATATATATATATATATATATATATATATATATATATATATATATATATATATATATATATATATATATATATATATATATATATATATATATATATATATATATATGGGGTCCCTATCAAATGATAGAAAGCTCATTTGATAGAAACTCATTTCACTGACACCATAAGATAGAAAGCTCAAAACACTGAAAACTCATTTGACTGAAACTCAAAACACTGAAAATGCTATATGCCCTTTTCCTCATAGTAGTGCGATCCTGGAGTTAGTATATATAGTTGGGGGTGTGTGGGGGACACAGCCCTCCACAATGGGGGGTGTGGGGGCGTAGCCCCCACATAGTTTATGTAAATATTGTTTTCTCCAAACAGTTATTCATTGTAGTTATAAGTAACCATGTGTAGGGTTTAAAATGTATGAAGTATGTAAGGGTGGCTATGCCCACCACACCCCCCATTGTGGGTGTCTGTGCCCCCCCCCAACTATATATACTTACACCAGGATCGCACTACCATGGGGAAAAGGACATATAGCATTTTCACTGTTTTGAGTTTCAGTCAAACGAGTTTTCAGTGTTTTGAGCTTTCTATGTTTTGGTTTCAGCCAAGTGATTTTCCATCAAATGAGTTTTCTATCATTTGATAGGGACCCATAGATGTATATATATATATATATATATATATATATATATATATATATATAGAGAGAGAGAGAGAGAGAGAGAGATACACATACATACATATATGTGGTTCTATTGTGTACGATTGAACTATTGAACTATTGTTGAATTGAAAACACTGACAAAAAAGGTTCTAACATACACAATACTGAACACAAACGATATCGAAAAAATAATATTGGGGAAGGAAAACTACTTCCTTTTCCAATATTAACACTAAACTCTCCATAACTAGGATTCTAAACCAAAAAAAAAATCTCCACTCCCTAGAAGCTGTCTTCACCCTAGTGAATACTGATGTCTGTTAGGTCACTGAGACATGGTTTAAAGCCGAGGAGAGCACACAGACAGTAGAAGGTTATAATACCTTCCACCCATTTAGACCAGCTACTACACAGATAGGGAATAAAGGTGGAGGTGTCTTGATTTACATCAAAACTAGCTCAAGGCTGGTCAAACAGGACAATGTACATTTTCAGATCACCACAGGCAAAATCCAGTACCACTTCCTTGCAAGCTATAGGTCCCCCTCCATGACCCAGGAAACCCATACCATGCATTTAAACTTATCGGAAACACTCCCCATCCAACCCAATACTATATTCATGGGCAACTTTTATTATCCCACTATTAACCAGGAATCATATATGACACCAAACATACAGGCACAGAGATTCCTGGATGTTGTAAACACAAACTCCCTGGACTGGATTGTCAGTACACCAACCAGAAGTGAAACCATACTGGACCTGGTTCTAAGTAATATGGGAGAGTGCTGCATATCCCCTAGTGTAATGCCTTCCCTGGTAAGGTCAGACCACAAAATGGTCTCCTTTGCAGCAAAAATAAAACCTGGACCCCTAGCTAACCCTGGAATATTCAGAAATTACTCTAAGGCTAACTTCCTGCTATTAAATGATAACAGGGCAAAATTTCAAGCCCCCATTAACCCTGCGAACACTGCTGCCTATGCAGAACTGTTCACAGAAACCCTATACAAGCATGTTAATAGCTGCATAGAGGCAGCTGTGCCCACCAGGAAGAAGTACAGAACTAACTCAGAAAACAAGCCACCCTGGTGGAATCACAAAATCAATAGGCTGTATAACAAAAGGAAAAAAGTCATGGCAAACATTAGGAGGTACAGTAGCCAGCAGGATAAAAGCACTCCCATCAAACTAAAGAAACAACTCAGAGGACAAATAAAGTCTACCAAATCCAAATTTGAAGTAAATTTGGCCTTCCAGGCCAAGGAAAACCACAAGGCATTCTTTAGCTATGTCCACAACCTCAAAGGTAATATACAATTATATGCAGAGTTCATTGTAAATGAAGCAATCTATACTGAGCCAGAAGATAAAGCAAACCTACTTGCTGATAAATTCAGTTCCAACTTTACTCCTCTCTCCCCCTCAATATTCCCTCAGGAAATACCATCAAATATAACTCCCCCTGCTATCACTAGGGAACAGGTCCTTAATACTCTGTTTAAGGCCAAGAACACTGCAACAATGGGCCCAGACAATATCTTAGGATGCCTTCTTAAAAAGCATGAAACATAGGTTCATAGGTGTGTACTAGGCTAATGGCCTTGGACCCTTTACAAGCTTAGCCCATAGGATTACCCTGGCATCGTGCTATCCGACCTTAGTTCCCAGTGCCTCTGTCAAGTAGAGCCACTGGAGTGATCCCCGGGTTGAATTTCCTATTTCCTATCCACTCATCAAGGTTTCTCTTGAAGAGGGCCAGTGAGATGCACTGCTTGATATGTATGGGAAGTCTTTTCCATAGCATAGGCAGTCTCTGCCTTATGAACTTGTCCCTCCAGATTGTTATGTTGATTGTGGTAATGAGGTTGAGGTCTCTGGAGCGTGTAGTGCAGAGGGATTCGGATTTCTTTAGATGTAGCATTTCTAACAGAGCTGGGTCAGACATGGCTTTGTAAGTCAAGCAGAGATCGCCTCTAAGTAGATGATATGATACAAAGAATAGTTGGCATTTTTTGAGTCTGTCCATACAGGACAAGTGTTTAAGGCCTAGGATCATCTTTGTGAGGTACTTTTGTGGCCTCTCCAGTTATTGCAGGTGTCTAGTGAGGTACATGCCAAATTGGGCATTGTACTCGATGACTGGCCTAATGAGGGAAGAGTAGAAGGAGACAATGACCTCTTTCTTCCTGGATGCAAAACCCTTAGTAATGAGATGTGCCACATAGAAGGACTTTCTGACCACAGTAGCAATGTGGTGTCAAAAGAGATGTTGCTGTCAACCTGTGTTCCCAGATCTCTTATGATGCCTTCTGTGTTCAGTGGACTACCATCAATGTGGTAATTCATGGGAACTGGGTTTTTCCCAAAGGGGATGATGACACATTTTTTGGCATTAAGCTTAAGGTCATGATTCTGACACCAGTCGTTGGTCTCAGTGAGGTCTTTCTGTAGGATGTCAACATCACTTGGGGAGTTAAGTATGGCTTCCAACTTGCAATCGTCTGTGAACTTTGTCAGCCAGAGTCCATTCGTGCTGGCCCAGACTTCAGAGAAGCAGATACCAATCAGGAGAGGATCCAGGACCAAACCCTGTGGGACTCCACTCGTGACTGGTCAACAGTCTGACTTAGAGTCAGCTACTTTCACACTGTGGGTTCTATCTGTTAGTCAGTTTGCAACCCACCTAGTGATATAGGGGTTGACACCTAGCTCATTGAGTTTTTCTGTGATTCCTGAGTGGGAAATGGTGTCAAAGGCCTTGGCCAGATCAAGGTAGGCTGTATGAACCACCTTGCCTTCATCCACAGCTCTGGTGACTGACTCAAAGAAGTCGACCAGGTTGAGCAGGCATGATCTACCCTTCACAAAACCAAACTGTGTGGGATACAGAGTTTGGAGATTCCTGTATCCTTGTTTATTAGGTCCATGATGATGCATTCCATAGCTTTGCATATCAAACTTGTCAGGCTACTGGGGTGATAGTTCTCAGGGTCTGTAGTTGCTCCTCCTTTCTGGAGAGGGATGACTGTAGCAGTGCGCCATTCGGTAGGGACAAAACCTGAGGTGAGGCTGTGATTGAACAGGGCACACCAGGTGAGGTGCCAATTCACTCTGTAGTTCATGTAGAACACAGCCGGGGATATTGTCAGGTCCCATAGAAGCTGTTTTCTTGGCCTTGGACAGTGCTGTTTTAACTTGTACATCAGTAATACTGGGTGCCTGGTAATCTACCAGTAATGTGATTGGTCCTTTGGGGGGGTAATGTTGGCACTGAATCTGTCGGCCAGTATATTGGCAATATCTGTTGGCTTGGTATAGGAGGTGCCATTGTGCAACAGCTCTGAGCAAATCTGGGTATTGCCGTGGAGATTCTTTATATAACTATAGAAAGGCTTGTGGTTGTCTTTACTATCTGCTGTAATTCTGTTTTCATAGCTAGCTTTAGAGGATTTGATGAGGGATCTCAACTTTTTGTTGAGGCTGATAAGGGAGATTTTCCTGTCTTGGGACTTCATTTAGGCCTTCTGGAATTGCTATTTAACTGTAGCATCCAAACAGACATTGCACTTCATGAATGGAGAACAGCAATAGTCATCCCTCTGCATAAAGGTGGGCCATCTATAAACCCTGGAAATTACAGACCCATAAGTCTCATTAGTCTCATATGTAAAGCCATGGACAGAATTATCATGGAAATGATCAGCAATGATATATTAAATCTCCTGACATTGGACCCAACCCAATTTGGTTTCATCAAAGGCAGGTCATGCCCAATCAGCCTGGTGGACTTTTTTGAGAAGGGCACCATGGCAATGGATGAGGGCAAAATTGTTTAAACTGCCTACCTTGACCTGGCCAATGCATTTGGCACAATACCCCACTTGGGCATTGCTGACAAACACAAGAGGTTAGGTACAAACCCTTATGTCACCCGGTGGATAGTCAACTGGCTCAAAGACAGGACCGAGGAAGTTAGAACTGGGGAGTCCACCTCTACAAAGAGGCCAGTCACTAGTAGAGTCCCTCATGGATCGGTCCTGGGACCTCTCCTTTTGGAATTCACTTCTCTGAAGTCAAGGCCAGTGTCAATGGCCTCTGGCTGACTAAATTTGCAGATGACAGGAGTTGTCATTGAATTCCAAACTGACACAGATGTTCTCCAGGAAGATCTGACACAGGCATACAGCTGGTGTCAGAGTAAAAGACTAAACTACATGCCAAGAAATGCATAATACTATCCTTCAGGAAGTCATTCATCCCTGGTAACTATCATATTGACAACACACCCCTTAGAGATGACCCAGTAGTCAGTGACTTAGGGACACACGTAGACAGTAATCTAGCCTTTGACCATCATGTGTCTACAGTAGTGAGGAAATCATTCTATGTTCCACAACTTATAAACAAAGGTACAGCAACTAGGTCCAAGGAAGTCATTGTTCCACTGTATTCGGCATTCAGCAGCCCTATCATCGAATACAATGCCACCTTTGGTAGCATGTCCAACAATGGGAAATTCCACAGATGTTCCTGACTAAAAGAATATAGGATGTAAGTAACATGTTGCATGCAGACCACCTCAAGGCTCTGTCCTTCTATTCTGTTTCCTACATGCTGTTGAGGGGAGATCTATGCCTGGCACACAGCATTATCAGACCCCACTCTGATGGACATCCTTCATATCCAGAAATTAAACAGCACCGGAATTACACATTCTAAAGACATAAACCTTGCCTGTGATTTAAATAGGACCTGCTGGAGAGACAGATATGTATCCCAGAGACTACCGTGTCTCTGGAACAGGCTGCCTATCTATATGAAACAGACTTCTTCCCTAACCCAATTCAAATGGAACTTGGACAATTGGATAAGGAAAAGGAAATTCATCCCTGTTTTGGCACTGGTGTCTCTAATAGACACAGGAAGCCTGTAAATGGTTCATTTCCCAGGTCCCTGCTTGTAAGTATTTCATCTCCTAAGCCCCTGCTTACACTTATCAAGTGTACAAGAATTTGTCAGAGATTTGGGATGCATTGCTTGGCTTAAAAAGGCCCTTGTGGTTGTTAGCCTAGTAAACACCTATAGTGTTATGGGAAGGTTTTTATGAAGGTAAGGTATAGGGTTAGGGTTGAGGGAAAGGGCAAAGTTAGGGTTAGGGTTAGGATTAGGGTTAGCCTTCCTACACCACCTTAGTAATGGGTGCTACCCCCAACTGTCACCCTAACACTAACACTGACCCTTCCCTCAACCCTAACCCTACACTTTGCCCGTATAAAAATCTTCCTGTAACACTGTCCCTACACATGACACACTTGGACATACAAACATTCACAAACACACACAAACACTACATCTATCCACTAACCTAATCTTGACCCTGACTCTAAAATATGTTTCTTCCCACCTTGATTTATGTCCTTTAACAAAGTGGTATTTTATACATTCAATTACATATGAATTACTATTTAAAGCTACTTATTTGTCATTTCTTTACTTATGTGAAATAATGCCTTAGCAAAGTCAAGTTAAGCAGCATGCACTGTCAGTCCTTCATCAAGTGCTGCAGTTATCTCTTTAAAGAACACCATAAGATTCAAAATACAAGATCTCCTCTTAGATCCCATATGATTCCTTTATCTAACTGAAGTAGGTCTTTCTTGTCATTTTAGACAAGCTCCATTTTGAATCTTTCCATGATTTTACCTACAGCACTGATCAGCCTGATGGGTCTAAAATTGTTTGGATCTGATGTAATCACCCCTTTGTGTACTGGTACCATTACTGCTGCTACCATAGTTCTGGGATGTGTCCCATGATAACATTTTATCTAA
Organism: Protopterus annectens; assembly: GCF_019279795.1. Classification (NCBI taxonomy): domain Eukaryota; kingdom Metazoa; phylum Chordata; order Ceratodontiformes; family Protopteridae; genus Protopterus; species Protopterus annectens. The sequence goes on from NC_056731.1 coordinate 510,130,434, forward strand.
CCTGAGTGACAGGGGTTTCTTCAGTAGTATTTATTTACATATGCATGTATGCATGTGTGTACATATGTATTGACTTTAATTTTGTAACTGGGTAAACCCACAAGTGACATTTCCTTTCAGCGTAGTCCTGGGAACAGTGTTTGATAGAGTGGCTTGCTCAAAGAAACACAACAGTCAAATGAAGGAGTCTGTGTAGAAAATCATTCAATATGTTATTTGGCCCCATGGAACTTGAATGTTTAATTTTACTTGTGGCAGCAGTTACCACATTTGTAGTAGCATAAGTGACGGCATTAGACTTCCACGGTGGTGCAGTGGTAGCGTTGTTGCCTCACAGCAAGAGGTTCTCCCGTTCGATTCTCGGCTGGAGTGTGGGGAGTGCCTTCTGTGTGGAGTCTGTATGTCCCCCCCGCGGTTGGGTGCGCGTTCAAAAGACATGCGTAAATGGGCATGCCTTTGTTGAAGGTTGAACGTCAAGCTGGCACCTCGGCGTTCATGAAAATCTTCTGCCAATCATTAGT
>NC_056731.1:510135954-510260954 GCF_019279795.1 Protopterus annectens
TACTTTTTATTGACTGGGCTAGTCCTACTAGGCCAGTGTCCTTTTTCAGGGGATCGGTCTTCAGAGCTGTGGACGAGGGTAAGGAGGTCCACACAGCCTATCTGGACCTTGCCAAGGCCTTCGACACCATCCCCCACTCTGGAATCATAGATAAACTTACTGAGCTGGGCATAAATCCCTACGTCACTCGATGGGTTGCCAACTGGCTTACTGACAGAACCCAGACTGTAAAAGTAGCCGACTCCAAATCCAGCTCCATACAGGTGACAAGTGGAGTACCTCAGGGTTCAGTCCTGGGACCACTCTTGTTTGGCATCTACTTCTCTGAAGTACAGGCCAACACTAAGGGATTCTGGCTAACAAAGTTTGCAGATGACTGCAAACTGGGAGCCATTATTGAATCCCCAAATGATGTGGATATTCTACAAAAGGGCCTTACAGAAACAGATGTCTGGTGCCAGAGCCATGGACTCAAGCTTAATGCCAAGAAATGTATAGTCCTCCCCTTTGGAAAAAAACATGTACCCATGAACCACCACATAGGTGGCAGGACACTAAACATCGAAAGTGTGATGAGAGACTTAGGGACACAAGTGGACAGTGGTCTCACTTTCGATAGCCACATCGCCACAACAGTCAGGAAATCCTTCTACGTGGCACACCTCATCACTAAGGGCTTTTCATCCAGAAAAAAGGAGGTCATTGTCCCACTGTACTCATCACTCATTAGACCCATTATAGAGTATAATACCCCATTTGGTATGTACCTCACAAGACATCTGCAACAGCTGGAAAGGCCACAGAAATACCTCACTAAAAGAATCACAGGCCTAAAGCAGATGCCATATGGTGTCCGTCTAAAAAAAAACTCCAGCTATACTCTGTGGCATACCGTCTACTCAGAGGCGATCTCTGCTTAACATACAAGGCCATGTCAAACCCTGAGCTGTTGGACATGCTCCACTTAAAGAAATCCCAATCCCTCAGAGCCACATGCTCCAGGGATCTAAACCTTATCATCACATTGAACAAAACATGCTAGAGGGATAGATTCCTGACCCAGAGACTCCCCATACTCTGGAATAGACTGCCCATACATGTCAAGCAGAGCACCTCATTGGCCCTCTTCAAAAGGAACCTTGATGATTGGATGGGAGATAGGAAATTCACCCCGGGGATCATGTCAGTCACCCTGCTAGACAGGGGCCTAGAGAAGTAAATATTGTGGAAAAAAATTTCCAGGGAATTGTTATGGCTAGGCTTGCATAGGCCTTAGGGCTGATAGCCTAGTACCAGCCTATGAACCTATGAACCTATGATACCCGAGGTAGTATTTATATTGACTAAGGGAAATTTGTCCAGGCCAGCAGGAGCTTCCGCTACTCTTTTTTCAATGTGTCAATATCTTTTACATCCACCTGAGCTACCACCAACTTAGTCAGATGGGACTTCAGTTTAACATCTTATCCAAAGGTCTGAACACATTGTGGAGTGCAGCACCCCCCCCCCCCCCCCATGTTGTACTCTGAGTTGTCAATATTGGGAAAAAATAATCTAAGTACTTGGTATAAGAAGAGAACCCATAACCTTCAGATCTTCCACCACCAAAGGTTATCGTGTTCCCTGTTGTGTCTGTAAAAAAATTATTGGGAAGGGGTTGCAGGATATTAGGGTAGGTACTGGTGTTACAGTATTGGCCCAGGTTCTACTTGATAAGTAGCTTTGAGTTTGGCAGTGTGATTTTATTCATTATCACTATGACTTCTCTCAACTCTGGTTCCTTCTCCAAAATTTAGGAGAAGAATTAATTTGGGCTTGTGCAAATAAACTAGTAAGACAGAAGTGTTTTACCTAAATTTTAATTTGCTGTAGTGTATATGCATAGCATTGTCACCTCCCAGCAAGAGGTTCTCTGGTTCTGTTCTGAGCTGGGATCCCTTCTCTGTGGAGTCTGCATGTCCTGTCTGTGTCTATTTGAGTTTTCTCTGGGTACTGCATTTTCCTCCTACATCTGAAGGACAATGGGTAGATAGATTGGTGACTTCTAACTTGTCTGCAGATGTGTGATATGGAAGAGAGGCCTAGAAATCAACTTCATTTGCCCTTCACTTGCCTAGAGTACTCTGTAGACGGTGATAGCAATTCACAGGGTTCCTATAAAAGCTGGCTGCAGTTTGTAAGTTTGTGAGTCAATGTAATAAACTGGAACAGAAAAAAAAAAGAAAAACAAATGGCAATACCTCTGAAACCAGCTAATGTCTTGTAATAATGACTGACATTCCACTTATTATGAATGAGACATGCGATTAAGGAGGATATAGGGCTGCAAGTAAAAGCTTCCATAACAGGTACAATCTGATGGTAATGAGGTGCGTTTTGTATGCTTGATTGTCTTTTAACCATTTGAGAGATGCTGCTGAAAGGTAAAACCATCACTTAAGGGCAGAGTGCACATTATACCTAGTCCTGTAATATAGGGGAGACTGAACAGTTAATAAAGTATTTGTTTGAAACGGGATCCTAGTGAGTACAATACATTCCTTCGCACTTCCACAGTGAAGAAAAGTTGATTACTTTACCTATCTAGTGGGAAAATAGAATTGTGTGCATCATACATACTGAACTGCTGGATCTGATGTATAACCAGAGTGCTGATGAAAGCCATATAAATCTTTGAAAATAGAATGTCCTTTTTTGGAATATAACATTGTCATAGTCAGAGCTATTCTCAAGAAAGCTGATAGAATTTGTCATTTTCAGAAGTGGAGATACAACATATAATAAATAATTGTGCACTTTTGCACTTTATGAATTTGGCAGAGATTAAATAACTAATATTTTCTTCTGTCTGTCTCTCTCTCTCTCTCTCTCTCTGTCTCCCTCTCCTTCACACACACATGCACACACACACAAAAACACATACATGCACAGACACACCCACACTTGCACGCGCACACACACAAAACATACTGACCTTGCTAGGGCAGAGGCAGGCATGGCCTGATTCAAGCAACAAACGTTAATGGAATTTGTGACATTATGAGAGACCAACTTCCTGCAGGTTTGACTGAGCAGAATGAACTTAATAGCCACAAATTACAAAAGTAGAGGCACCAATGTTGTCATTTCAGTCATTAACCTCTGCACAGACTGCCACACTCTTGGAATCATACTTCTGTATTTGATATTGTGAGTAGACTATACTTACAGTCAACTGTGTATTTTTGATGCTGAATTAATTTCCTTTGTTAATGATCAGTCACACTGCCACGTTCCCTGGAATGACACAGAAGTGTGAGGCAGACATTTAAAGGACGGTCTAATCACAGATTACGAGCTATGTCACATTGTGTCTCCATTTTATTAATAGAACACTGGAAATTTAAACTGATGGGAGGGGTAGTGTTACCACAGGCAGTTAAGCCTTTCATTTTTGGAAGAAGGTACATGCTTCATAGTTCCTAGAAACAGCCACCTACAGATAATATAAAATCGTACGTCCTGAGTTTATAGGCAATGGGACTGCTTCCAAAATAAGGATAATATGTGATGGAAGGAAGTGATACATGTAAATTAGCTATATGGAACATTGTTTTAAGCTAGTGTCATCTATAGCATGGTCATATCAGCAGACTGTTAGCCTGAATATTGCAGTATTCCTTATTTTTTACTTCATATATCATGCATTCGGCTGTACTACTGCAGATTTTTATTCTTTTATTACTGCTTTATTATCAGTTGTAGGAAGAGTTTTTATAGTTTATGAACACAGCACATATGTAGCCTGTTTCTAGGTGAGCATCCTATCCATATCAGGCGATTTCACAATGCAGGTTACTGTAATTAATATGGAAAATAACATTGAAATGCTTTTATAGAATACCGTAATGGAATCAGCTGAACAGAACATAATCAGTTAAGAGCCTAGAACTAAGATGACTAAAATGGTATGCTGCTACACATATTGCTGCCTTCATGGAATGCTGGCATGGAATTCTCTAGGAGGAAAAAACAGTCACATGGTAGAACACGAACCACTGCACAACCTCATGTGATGTCATTCCAGTTCTCAGTTCTGCTGTCAAGAATGGGATTCATATGTAAAGGAAATCTTAAAACAGCATATATTGTTTCTCAGTTAATTAAAAAAAAAACATTTTCATAGCACTTAAATGCAGTTGCACACACTGTTCAATTTATTTCCTTGGAACCGCTTTACTTCCTGCTAAAAGATCAGCAGTGAACTCACACCTGAAGTTCAATAACAGTGTTTAGGGAAGTTAATGCTGCTACACAGATACTTTTTTTTTGTAAATGGGGTGCTCTGTCAAGATACATATTTTTCTGGCCAGGAGCTACCCAAACAGAATGAAGTAAATGAGGCAATCGGTATGTTTCTTAGTTTATTCAATCTTAAAAGAAGACAGGTATCATTTTGGTGTAATTATCCAACTGACCCCCTCCCCATCTATGTGAACAAGACAACTCTGCCTACTGTCTTTGCAAACATCACACAAGTGATGATCTTTTTGTTTTGAAGGACAGCTTGCTTTTCCTGCTGATGTAATGACATTAATGGGTGGGATCAAACATTCGTGAACTAGAAGGAAATGCAGAAGACATTGTCTGTTTGAGCCTCGTCTCTGTGCATTTCCATAGCCACCTGCTGAGCAGAAAGCCTGCCTTTTTGTCCTTTCCTGATCTTAGTTTAGTTGCTGGAGTCATCCTGCATGCCTGTTACACCCTTTCAATGTTAGTAGTACCATTGGGAAAGGTGGTTTGATTGTCACTGCCTTATTCTTAGCAGATCAATTTTGAGACAGTATAGCTCCAGGCAATGGAGATGATCTTTCAGCAGCAGTTTCAGAATTACACCCCCGATTCCGGTAAAAAAAAAAAAACGAACTTTAGAAACAAAACATATCTGGGCTAGACAAACTAAGAAGCAGGTATACATTTTTGGCTGGAATAGAGGGTTGTGGAGAGGAGTACTTAACTTTTTGCTTGTAAAACTCACTGAGCAGAAGTGTCATATGGATCTGTCTTTCTCTGAGGTTACATTATGAATATTTGACACTGATGGTAAGTTATCCTGCGAATTTCCTGTTCTACTGTCAGTGCTGTAACTACAAGATAACATTAGTCCTTAGCAACAAAGAATGCTAGCCTGTCTAAACATTCAACAGTCATTTTCTGCTTTGCTGTGTCCTTTGATGAAACCAGTGATGTACATATTTGAGTGTCAAGTGGATCAGTCTGTTTTTTGACAGATGGCACATGTGATACTTGAGTAAAAAAAAGCAGAAACATTTTAGCTGACATACAACAGCTAAAGGCCAGAAGCTGGAGGAGACAGGGCTCAATTTTCAGCATTTTCAGTAATGTAAGTTTACTTGGAAATGAAAATAAAAATGTCGGTCTGTTCTGCTGTTCACAATCTGACTTTAGGCACTGGATGTGTGTGCCTCAGTTTACAAGTCGCACACTATTAAACTGTGGATGTTGTGGCACATACAAAACTTAAATTGTTACAATATATTTCTCTGGGAACCTACAGAAAAAAAGAAAAACAGTTGTTTTGGTTTTATATTTCTCTGGGACCATACCATCAAGCATAGTCCTAAACGGTATATAGCAGTCCTGCAAGACATCCAACATGCACTTGATACAGATTTTATACCTACAGCTTTTTTTTTTTCTTATTTTTAATTTTATTCGTGGTTGGAAAACTCCAATAGACTGTGCTACATGAATTGTGCAACTGTGCCTTACCTCTTGGGGAAAAAACTGCTGAGTGATGGCAGTGACTTTTAATTATTTTTTTATGTCATCTTACTGACTCAGTGTCTCCAGGTAATTTAATAGTAATAGCCTTCGCTGAAGGTTGGGCGTCGGGCTGGCAACTCGGCACCATAAAAATCCACTGCCAATCATGAGCGGACTGGAGTTCCACTGTGGCAACCCCTAACCGGGAAAAGCCAAAAGACTTTTAAGAGTATTTATTGTTCTTCTTCTTCTTTCAGCTGCTCCAGTTAGGGGTCACCACAGTGGATCATCTGTTTCCATTTCTTCCTGTCCTCTGCATCTTGCTTTGTCACACCAACCACCTGCATGTCCTCTCTCTCCACAGCCATAAACCTTATCTTAGGCCTTCCTCTTTTCCTGTTATCTGGCAGCTTCATCCTTAGCATCTTTTTCACAATATACTCTGCAGTGGTGCTGCGGTAGCATTGTCGCCTCACAGTAAGACGCTGTCCGGTTTGATTCTCAGCTAGAGCGTCTTCTGCGTGGAGACATGCGTGAATGGGCGTACCTTCGTTGAAGGTTGTGCCTCAGGCCTGGCAAGCCAGTACGTAAAAATCAACTGCCAATCATTAGTGGACCGGAGTTCCACTGTGGCGACCCCTAACCGGGAAAAGCCGAAAGACACAAACAAACTCTGCATCCCTCCTCAGCACATGTCCAAACCAATGTAATCTTGCCTCTCTGGCTTTGTCTCCAAACCTTCCAATCTGGGCTGATCCTCTAATATACTTATTCCTAATCCTGTCCACCCTCGTCACACTCAGTGCAAATCTTAAACATCTTTAACTCTGCCACGTCCGGCTCTGACTACTGCCTTTTTGTCAATGCCACTGTCTCCAACCCATATAACATAGCTGGTCTCACTACCCTCTTGTAGAACTTCCCTTTCACTCTTACTGGTACTCGTCTGTCAAAAATCACTCCCGACACTTTTCTCCACCCACTCCATCATGCCTGTACTCTCTTCTTCACCTCTCTTCCACACTCACCATTACTCTGAACTGTTGATCCCAAGTACTTAAACTCATCCACCTTCGCCACCTCTACTCCCTGCATCCTCACCATTCCTCTATCCTCCCTCTCATTCACACATATATTCTGTCTTAGTCCTGGTGACCTTCATTCCTCTTTTCTCTAGAGCATATCTCCACCTATCCAGGGTTACCTCCACCTGTTCCCTACTCTCACTACAGATCACAATGTCATTTGCAAACATCACAGTCCACAGGGACTCCTGTCTGATCTCGTCTGTCAACCTGTCCATCACCATTGCAAATAAGAAAGGGCTCAGAGCTGATCCTTGATGTAATCCCACCTCCACCTTAAACACACCCGTCACTCCCACCGCAGACCTCACCACTGTCACACTACCCTCGTACATATCCTGTACCACTCTTACATACTTCTCTGACACTCCCAACTTCCTCATACAATACCACAATTCCTTTCTAGGCACCCTGTCATATGCTTGCTCTAAGTCCACAAAGACACAATGCAACTCCTTCTGACCTTCTCTGTACTTCTTCATCAATACTCTCAGAGCAAACATCGCATCTGTAGTGCTCTTTTCTGGCATGAAACCATACTGCTGATCACTAATCATCACCCCCTTCTTAACCTAGCATTCACTACTCTTTCCCATAACTTCATGCTATGACTGATCAGTTTAATCCCTCTGTAGTTACTACAGCTCTGCACATCACCCTTATTCTTAACAATCGGTACCAAAACACTTTTTCTCCATTCCTCAGGCATCCTCTCACTTTCCAAGATTTCATTAAACAATCTAGTTAAAAACCTCCACTGCCATTTCACCTAAACACCTCCATGCTTCCACAGGTATGTCATCTGGACCAACAGCCTTTCCATTCTTCATCCTCTTCATAGCTATCCTTACTTCTTCCTTACTAATCCACTGCACTTCATGATTCACTATCTGCACATCATCCAACCTTCTCTCTCTCTCATTCTTTTCATTCATCAGCCCCTCAAAGTACTCTTTCCATCTGCTCAACACACTCTCCTTGCTTGTGAGTACGTTTCCCTCATTATCCTTTATCACCCTTACCTGCTGCACATCTTTACTAGCTCGGTCCCTCTGTCTAGCTAATCGGTACAGGTCCTTTTCTCCCTCCTTAGTGTCCAACCTTTCATAAAACTCTTCATATATCTTATCCTTAGCCTTCGCCACCTCTCTCTTTGCCATGCACCTCATCTCCTTATACTCCTGTTTACTTTCTTCATCTCTCTGACAATCCCACTTCTTCTTCGCCATCCTCTTTCTCTGTATACTCTCCTGTACTTCCTCATTCTACCACCTGGTCTCCTTGTCCTCCTTCCTCTTTCCAGATGTCACACCAAGCACCTTTCTAGCCATCTCCTTTATTAGCTCTGCTGTAGTTACCCAGCTATTCGGTAACTCTTCATTGCCACCCAGTGCCTGTCTTAACTCTTCCCTGAACTCCACCTCACAATTACCCTTTTTCAATTTCCACCATTTGATCCTTGGTGCTGCCCTCACACTCCTCCTCCTCTTCTTGATCACCAATGTCATCCTACAAACCACCATCCTATGCTGCCTAACTACACTTTCCCCTGCCACCACTTTACAGTCTCTGATCTCCTTCAGACTGACCCTTCTATATAAGATATAATCCACCTGTGTGTATCTTCCTCCACTTTTTGTATGTCACCCTATGCTCCTCCCTCTTGTTAAAATATGTATTCACCACAGCCATGTCCATCCTTTTTGCAAAATCCACTACCATCTGACCTTCTGCATTCCTTTGCTTAACACCATACCTACCCATCACTTCCTCATCCCCTCTGTTCCCTTCACCAACATGCCCATTGAAATCTGATCCAATCACCACTCTCTCACCCTAAATTAGAATTCAATAGTTAATAGTGGAATCAGGGGTTGTGATCATCTGACAATCTACTGAAAATCTTGACAATGAGTCCAGAATGCCAAACATACCACTTTGTGAAAGATCTGTGGTCGACAAGTGCCCTCTTGCATGATAACCAAGAACAGGGATGCTTATTCTGTGTTGCAATGCCTACCAATGATATGACGGTGATAGATATTGTTACTGGAGGGGCATGGTGGTATCTACAGGCATGGCAGCAGTCAACATGTTGTGTAGGTAGGCACTAAGGCACTATGCAGATATGCCATTTTATTTTTGTATTATGAAAAGGAGAAGGGGAGTGCTTCCTTACTACACTATGTACTGCTTTGTGATAGCGTACATAAAAACAAGTCCTTTACCTGATGTACACGTATTGCAAAGCTGTATTTCTAGATAGGTATGGGGCAGCTTGATGCACTGTCCCAATTCCTGCCAGCTGCTTGTCTTCACATGTTTGTCTTGTGGGTATATTGCAGGAATGTATAACTTGCAGTTTCTGTAATTTTTTTTTTCTTTTTATTTGTGTTCATTTATGTTTGTAGGAGGGGCAATGACCCTTCTTAATATTGTTAGTTATGGATGTACTTAGATCAGTGTTCATTAGATACATACCTCTCAACTGTCCAGATTTTCACTAAATGTATAGATTTTTGACTCATATTGTTGGTCTGTTCCTCATAAAATTTGTGGATTTCTGACAAATCATTGAGGACCGAAGTCATTAAATAATGATAGGCTTTTGAGTTTCAGACTTCATATCCTACATAAAATGTAGATATGTAGGATGTTAAGATAAAGTCTGTCATTCTATCAACTTGTTAAGTTTACAAGAGCAATATTTAAAAATGTCCCTATTTTTGAGGCTTCTGTCCTCTTTCTATTGTTGGCTTTGTCCAGAATTCTTGCTCTAAGAGGTTAGGAGGTATGATCTAATTGTACTGATCTATCAGTGTACAGTTTGCATGGTTCGACATTCTTAACGATTGTTGTCACTCCCACAGATTAATTAACATGACAGTTTAAAAAGGAACTTCTGTCACTTTTCTTATTTGGTGCACCATCAGTGAAGTCAGATCTACTACCAGGCATTCCAGACAGATTGCTCAAGTTATACAGGTAATTTATGTTCATAGCCATGTAACCTTCACATTACATCATCTGCATGTCATCAATTAATGTTCCTGTATTTTTTTGCACCATGGGTATAACTAGAAATGTCAGTTTTGTACTCATAGCCTCATACTGTTACATCCTCTCACCATAGCTTACAATTAAAAATGTACCCGTCTATCTAACTATTGACTCTGTGAACTTAATAAATGCATGTATCATTTATAGTTATTGCCTTGTGCAATTATAAAATTATGTTTTTTTGCAAATCCTGTCTCTAAGATAGTTACATACAGAGTATAATGTTGTAGGTATTGGTTTAGACAACTAAAGATATTGTCTGGTCTATTTTAGTCCTAATGATTCTGGCAGATGTTTAGAAAACAAAATCAGTAGAGTCACAGGGTACATCTAGTTGAGCCTTGCATGAACACCTGAACACTTCCATTGCAAGAAGGGTTACTTGTAACAATCAGCCTTGGGTCACTAGTGCAATGGCATCATCAGCTGTATATTAATGCAGACCTAATCCCTGCCCGCGAACACCAACTTAACACATGAATGTTCATAGGTGTTTACTAGGCTAATGATCACAAGGGTCTTTTTAAGCCTAGCCATGCATCTCAAATCTCTGACAAGTTATTTTACCCCTGATAAGTGTAGGTAGGGGCTTGAGAGATGAAACATTTACAAGCAGGCACCTGGAAGAAGAACCATTTACAGGTTTCCTGTGTCCTTTAGAGACATAGATGCCAAGCCAGGGATGAATTTCCTGTTCCGCATCCAATTGTCCAAGTTACACTTGAATTGGGTTAGGGAGGAGCTCTGCTTCACATGGATGGGGAGCCTGTTCCATAGACATGGTAGTCTCTGGGATACATACCTGTCTCTCCAGCAGGTACTATTTATATCACAGGCAAGGTTTAAGTCTTTAGAATGGGTAATTCTGGTGCTGTTTATTTTGTGGATATGCAGGCGGTTTATCAGAATGGGGTCTGACATTACCCTGTATGCCAGGCATAGATTTCCCCTCAACAGCCTGTAGGAGACAGAATACAGGGAGGTGGTCTGCATAGGACATTTTACTTATGCCCTGTATTCTTTAAGTGAGGAACCTCTGTGGATGTTCCATTGTGTTGGATATGCCTGGTTATGTACATATCAAAGGATGCATTGCACTCAATGATAGGTATGATGAATGCTGAATACAGTGGGACAATTGACTTCCTTGGACCTAGATGCCCATACCTTTGGTTATATTCCCAAACTTTGGCTGAGAATACAAAAGTGCATTTGTACTATCTGAAGAACTGCAGAAGGACCCCCTTCTCTCCCTTATTCAGGGACTCATCACCTTGTACAGAGTTTTACATTTTCTGTGGTTAGAGCAATCATAGTGTAACTTTGCAAGTCATGCCCACAGAAGTTTTAGGGGAAGGATATTATACAACCATTTGCTTTGCTTTACTTGATGTCAAACATGATGTCTCAAGGCCTCCTAGCTTAGCCAATATAGTCTTGTCAAGATGGGAAGAGAACACTATCTTTTTCTCTGAATTCTTTCAATAAATGGATTGTTGCTATTGTTTTATTGACAATTTATTTATCACGTGTAAAGGCTCCCTGGACAAGCTGCATAGCTTTTTCTTCTATATTGAAAACACCACAGCCTTTTTACACTTCACCAACTACTAAAGTTATGATAAGCTGGAATTCCTGGACATCACTTTCTTTAAGGACAGAAAAGAGGAGAAGCTTAAGAATGACCTGTACAGAAAACATACACGAGTGAATCTACTTCTACACGCTAACAGTATGCACCCCAAAATGTTTCTGGAGAGATGGACCGATTTCTCACCAACCTAGATCAACTGCAGTAAGACTTTCTGAAAATAGAAAAAACAACAGAAACCAGTCACCAAGTGCAGCAAACCACAGCTGAATTCCAAACACAAACCAAGAAACTGCCACGACATGTTTCCTGTGAATAATGAGCTGGGAACGAAGCTTCCAGTTAAAACCAAGTTTTAATGTAGAAAACTGCCACAACACGTTTTCACTGTTAATACAGTAACGTTGCTAAATATCACCACATGTTTTCATAAGAGTAGCACTCAAACTTCATCAGATGAAAAAATCTTTTGAGCATGAACCTCCCTTTTTGTAACCTATGGTATGGTTAACCCATATCTTCACACACGTCTTTATTCAAAGCCTTACTATTCATTCAATTCAGCCCGTTTGCTGAAGCAGGTTTTGCGAAAGTGCACTTTTGATTAAGTGCACTTTTGCGTAACCCAGGGTCTACTGTGTGAGTTCAAAGAAGTGTATTTTCGAACTTATACAGTAGACCCATATGTATATAAATATATATATATATATATATATATATATATATATATATATATATATATATATGTCTTAGTTCAAGAAATCTAGACTGTCTAGCTCCACTGCAAACACTGCCTTCAGTATTTGTGTTGATACTGTGCCATCAGCCTAATGAAAAAGTCTGCTAGCCTCTCATCCAGTTGCATTGGATGACCTCACACTTAGTGAATCACTTTTTGCTTATCATAATGAGACACAAACAAAAGCACACAATCATGCACACACACGCACACACACACACACACACACACGCACACACACACACACACACACACACACACACACACACACACACACACACACACACACACACACACACACACACACACACACACACACACATGCACACAGTGAGTGTACCCCATACTCAGCATAATGGAGGTATATCATTTTTAGGGAATATATTTCTACACCGTGGAAATCCCTACCACTTCAAATCAGGGAACTACGTTACTCACACAATTCAAAATGTTAATTAAGCAGTTCCTCACATGAGGTTCCTGCTATACTAGTAGTAGCTTATATACTGAATTTGTTTCTTTAACTAAGAACCAGTGTTGAAGTTCAAACGCTGATTTGCATCCTTCATTACTTCATTTCCAGCTATGGCTTTGCGCTTGCTTATATTTTATGTGGTTATAGACCTGCTGATGCAATGGACTGCTGTTTTATTTACATTTTATACCTGATGTTTTCTTTTACCATGAGTACTGAAACACTCATTATAGGTCTTATGCTCTGTATTTACTTATAAATAAGTACTGTATCTTTTACTTCAGCAGGCTTAAGACACAGAGGTAAGGAGTCCACTTGTAAAACTAGATACATGTTCCATAGCTGATTGGAGTTGCTGGTAAGGGGTAGCCAGGATGAAGGTCTGGCAATCAGCACCATTATATCTGCCATGAACAAGGCCAGTCTTGGGTGAAATAGCACCCTAAGTGAAGGGCTCCATGGCACCCTCCATCACCTTGTGCCTCCAAACCCAAGTTACCCACCCTGGCATCCCCAAACTATCTTGATTGCTTTTCTTATACTTTTTCTCACATTTTTTCCTGCATCCTTTCAGGATGTTCTGACTGGGTAATAGTGCACTGTAATATTTGGTGAAGAAATTTGCTGAATTAACCTGGGAAGTTATACATGCTCTGAGGGTTTTTTTTTAGCTTTTTTTTCAACCTTTTGATCCAGTGATGACCTGAACAAAAACCGGGAAAAAGGAAATAATTCAATCTTATTTTTTTTTTTCCAGGAAGAAATAAATTGTGTCTGACAAAACAGCAATTCACAGTAAACTGAGAAGATGAATGTTTGCAAGGATACATAAAACATAACTGAAAATAGTGATTGTCTTCTTACCCCACGCCAGAAAAAGATAGTTTATTTCTGGGTCTCCCTTTGGTGTTAGATAGGGATGAAGGCACAAATGGCCACAGTCATATATTTCAAGTGGCTACTGTTAAACATAAATACAGCATGCCTTTTCAACCCTACCTCCAAAAGGCAGCCAACTTATGTCAGACTGGGATAAAATGGAAGGAACAAACAAAACACGATTACATATTTCAACCTGTTAATGTCGGATGTACATAGCATGCCTCCTTATCCCTACCCCTAAAAATTAGCCACCTGTATACCACTTGTGAGGTTGGATTATGAAGAAAATGAAAAAGACATCAGTTTGCAGTAATGTATTCCAACTTGTTGCTCCTAATCAGTACACTGTCTCTTGACAACCTGTAACAACCTTATGTGTATATCTATAAGGTTCCTGAGGAAAGTTAAAGCAATAATGGCCACAATATCCGTAGCCTCAAAACAAGCTACAGAGACCATTTGCACACACCTCTGAGGTTTGTGAGAAAGTTTAAAGAAATTAATGCCATACTATCTACAGCCACCAAACAAGCTATAGCTGCATTCTACATGTACCTTCAAAGTTTGACTGTGAGGAAAAGTCGATAAGTAATTACCAAACCATCGTCTGTTCCCATCACAAGCTACAGCTCCTGTGAATGCACAGTTCTTACTAGACCCAGTTTCAGACTTCGCCAGGTTTAGGGCAGAGGCCACTTAGGTAGCCTGAGGGGTGAGGGTCACTGGGATCTCAGATGCTGTGAGAATCTGGATATTCTGCAGTTAATTTTGTGCCTTATTCCTGAAAGATAATGACATGCCAGTTGTTGTTTTTTTTCACTGCTACCAAGAATAGTTATGTATGTACCTGGCAATATTGTGTGCCCATCCTGGCTCCATGGTACTGGAGATAGATTCACAAATGAGACCCATGTACCTGGGGTTCAATTAGCAGCCCCAGCACTGGAGGAATCAGGCATGGAGGGGAGAAGTGATGGGTGTATCCTGTTTATTTCTCCTGATGGTATGGTGTGGCATGAATGCACACTCATGGGCCCAGTGTGTGGTGCTAACTTCCTGGTGGAGGCCAGGAATCTCAATCTTCATGCCTCAGTGGAGTAGGACAGAAGGATGCTTGGAGGGAGTGCCCTTTGCAGAAGTAAGGGGATGACTTCTACTCCCATCCCATTGCATGACCTTCCCCTACACCTTGACAGATGCATGTGTTAGGGCTGGGAAAAACTAAAAGCAGAAAACTTCATACTATCACTGATGGCTGTTTCAGTAATGGTCTCTCCCAGTCAATCATTGCCATGGTGATGGAGAGCCAATGGGCTTTTTGACCATGGAGGGTCTGATGACCAACAGACAGTTGGGGCAAAGAATGACAAAAATATTGTGTGCCCACAGTAAAAATCAGTGATATTTTTACACAAATGCACACAGACAGCCAGACAGGTGTGCAAATGGTAAGGTGTGAGTTTGGGTATGTATGTATGTGTATGCGTGTTGATAGCCTGTCTTCCACGGTGGTGTGGTAGTCACGGACGTTAGGGTGAGGGTCATGGTAAGGGGATATCCCTACTAGCTATCCCCTTTCCATGACCCATGCCCTAACCCTAAGGTCCGTAACTACTGCACTAAGTCAGTAGTAGCCCGTTTGCTGAAGCAGGTTTTGCGAAAGTGCACTTGTGATTAAGTGCATTTTCGCGTAACCCAGGGTCTACTGCGTGAGTTCGAAGAAGTGTATTTTCAAACTTATACAGTAGACCCATATATATATATATATATATATATATATATATATATGTATTATATATATAAATATATATATATATATATATATATATATATATATATATATATATATATATATATATATATATATATATATATATGTCTTAGTTCAAGAAATCTAGACTGTCTAGCTCCACTGCAAACACTGCCTTCAGTATTTGTGTTGATACTGTGCCATCAGCCTAACGACAAAGTCTGCTAGCTTCTCATCCAGTTGCATTGGATGACCTCACACTTAGTGAATCACTTTTTGCTTATCATAATGAGACCCAAACAGAAGCACACAAGCATGCATGCACACACACACACACACACACACACACACACACACACACACACACACACACACACACACACACACACACACACACACACACACACACACACACACACACACACACACACACACACACACACACACACACACACACACACACATACACAGTGAGTGTACCCTATACTCAGCATAATGGAGGTATATCATTTTTAGGGAATATGTTTCTACACCGTGGAAATCCCTACCACCTCAAATCAGGGAACTACGTTACTCACACAATTCAAAATGTTAATTAAGCAGTACCTCACATGAGGTTCCTGCTATACCAGCAGTAGCATATATACTGAATTTGTTTCTTTAACTAAGAACCAGTGTTGAAGTCCAAATGTTGATTTGCATCCTTCATTACTTCATTTCCAGCTATGGCTTTGTGCTTGCTTATATTTTATGTGATTATAGACCTGTTGATGTAATGGACTGCTGTTTTATTTACATTTTATACCTGGTGTTTTGTTTTACCATGAGTACTGAAACACTCTTTATAGGTCTTATGCTCTGTATTTACTTATAAATAAGTACTCTATCTTTTACTTCAGCAGCCTGTTGGCACAGAGGTAAGGAGTCCATTGTAAAACTAGACACGTGTTCCATAGTTGACTATAGTTGCTGGTAAGGGGTAGCCAGGAGGAAGGTCTGGCAATCAGCTCCATTATATCTGCCATGAACAAGGCCAGTCTTGGGTGAAATAGCACCCTAGGTGAAGGTCCCCATGGCACCCTCCATCACCTTGTGCCTCCAAACCCAAGTTACATACCCTGGCATGCCCAAACTATCTTGATTGCTTTCCTTATACTTTTTCTCACATTTTTCCTGCATCCTTTCAGCATGTTCTGACTGGGTAAAAGTGCACTGTAATATTTGGGGAAGAAATTCGCTGAATTAAGCTGGGAAGTTATACATGCTCTGAAGTATTTTTTTTTAGCTTTTTTTTCCAACCTTTTGATACAGTGATGACCTGAACAAAAACCGGGAAAAAGGAAATAATTCAATCTTATTTTTTCTTTCCAGGAAGAAATAAGTTGTGTCTGACAAAACAGCAATTCACAGTAAACTGAGAAAATGAATGTTTGCAAGGATGCATAAAACATAACTGAAAATAGTGATTGTCTTCTTACCCCACGCCAGAAAAAGATAGTTTATTTCTGTGTCTCTTTTTGGTGTTAGATAGGGATGAAGGCACAAATGGCCACAGTCATATATTTCAATTGGCTACTGTTAAACATAAATACAGCATGCCTTTTCAACCCTACCTCCAAAAGGCAGCCACCTTATGTCAGACTGGGATAAAATGGAAGGAACAAACAAAACACGATTACATATTTCAACCTGTTAATGTCGGATGTACATAGCATGTCTCCTTATCCCTACCCCTAAAAGTTAGCCACCTGTATACCACTCATGATGTTGGATTATGAAGAAATTGAAAAAGACATCAGTTTACAGTAACGTATTCCAACTTGTTGCTCCTAATCAGTACACTGTCTCTTGACAACCTGTAACAACCTTATGTGTATATCTATGAGGTTCCTGAGGAAAGTTAAAGCAATACTGACCACAATATCCGTAGCCTCAAAACAAGCTACAGAGACCATTTGTGCACACCTCTGAGGTTTGCGAGGAAGTTTAAAGAAGTTAATGCCATACTATCTACAGCCACCAAACAAGCTATAGCTGCATTCTACATGTACCTTCAAAGTTTGACTGTGAGGAAAATTCGATAAGTAATTACCAAACTATTGTCTGTTCCCATCTCAAGCTACAGCTCCTGTGAATGCACAATTCTTACTAGACCCAGTTTCAGACTTCGCCAGGTTTAGGGCAGAGGCCACTTAGGTAGCCTGAGGGGTGAGGGTCACTGGGATCTCAGATGCTCTGAGAATCTGGATATTCTGCAGTTAATTTTGTGCCTTATTCCTGAAAGATAATGACATGCCAGTTGTTTTTTTTTCACTGCTACCAAGAATAGTTATGTATGTACCTGGCAATATTGTGTGCCCATCCTGGCTCCATGGTACTGGAGATAGATTCACAAATGAGACCCAGGTACCTGGGGTTCAATTAGCAGCCCCAGCACTGGAGGAATCAGGCATGGAAGGGAGAAGTGATGGGGTGTATCCTGTTTGTTTCTCCTGATGGGATGGTGTGGCATGAATGCACACTCATGGGCTCAGTGTGTGGTGCTAACTTCCTGGTGGAGGCCAGGAATCTCAATCTTCATGCTTCAGTGGAGTAGGACAGAAGGATGCTTGGAGGGAGTGCCCTTTGCAGAAGTAAGGGGATGACTTCTACTCCCATCCCATTGCATGACCTTCCCCTACACCTTGACAGATGCATGTGTTAGGGCCGGGAAAACTAAAAGCAGAAAACTTCATACTATCACTGATGGCTGTTTCAGTAACGGTCTCTCTCAGTCAATCCTTGCCATGGTGATGGAGAGCCAATGGGCCTGTTGACCATGGAGGATCTGATGACCAACAGACAGTTGGGGCAAAAAATGACGAAAATATTGTGTGTCCACAGTAAAAATCAGTGATATTTTTACACAAATGCACACAGATAGCCAGACAGGTGTGCAAATGGTAAGATGTGAGTTTGGGTATGTATGTATGTGTATGTGTGTTGGTTAGGGGCTTTAGTGTATGTCAGTGTGTGTTTTGACTGTAATATGTGTGTGTGTGTGTGTGTGTGTGTGTGTGTGTACAATGTGTGGGAGTGAGTTACCTGTGTGTGTCTGATTGTGCGATCTTGGAGTTAGTATATATTAGTAGGGAGAGTGCAGGGGCTTGCCCCCCTGCTTTTTTGTAGTGTAGGGTATTATATTTGAGTTGGGGGGTGTTGTGTGTATGTGTTTGTGTGCGCTGTATCTTTAGTGTATTGTCGGGATTTTGAATTTCGCTGTTGTAGGGTTTCGGTGTTTGGTGTGTTCGGCTATGTAATTTTGAAATACTGAAATTCGTGATTTTAGTATTTCAGGATTACATAGTGAATCCCTCACATCACATAGCCAAAACATACTCACAAACATTCCACACACAACATCAAACACATCATACACAGCAGACAACACTCCAGTGTCTCACAAATACAGGCCATAAGGCATAACAATAAACAAACACAGCCCATAAGGCGTAACAATAAACCAAACATACTAGTCATTGGTGACTCATTTTTGAAACACATTGATGTCCCCCTTAGCAGGCTCGACAAGGAGAAGGTCACAGCCAGTCTGTCTGCTGACAGAATCTGCCACATCATGCATACACTTAAGTCTCTTCACAACAAGAACAAGTATGACTCTATCATTGTCCATGTTGGTGTGAATGACTTGCGACATACCTCCCTGGACTATATGAAGAGAGACATGATTGATCTCTCAGAGTATGTGTCCCAGGCAGTTATGACCCTAGTCCTAAGCAGCATCCTACCTTCACCAAAAATGACACCAGAATACCAACAAAAAATATTTGACTTCAAATTGGCTTAGTTTCTGGTGTCATTTCAAGGGGATCCAGTATCTGTTTACCTGGGATGACATGGGTGACAGGCCTCGATGTTTTGCCAGAGATGGCCTCCAGCTGTCACCTCTGGGATTCCAGATCCTGGCCAAGGCTCTTGCCACCACCATTGTGCCTTTTTTAGGGAATGTCCCAAAGACAAATCTTCTAACATAAAAGATCTGTCAAAAAGCAAACTGAAGATCATGCTGCTTAATGCTAGGAGCCTTAACCTGAAAATGCACTCACTGGAGGCTCACCTCACACTGGAAGATGCCGACATCTGTGCAGTCACAGAAACTTGGTTCAGGGCTGTGGAGAGCATCCCCCTGTCTTACCAGGCTATACCTCATTCCATACATTCCGATCCCAAAATGAGGTTGAGAAGACTAAGGGTGGTGAAGTCTCTATCTTCATTAAGGACAGGCACACCTACAGACTGGTTTGCCAGCATGATGCACTAGAACTACTCCAGATTCAACTGACAGTTGGCAAGACACCCATCCAAGTTATAGTCATCTATAGACACCCTCCATGACTCAAGACATCCACTCCTTCTACCTGGATCTACTTTACTCCATCAAGGTACCCCTTCACATCCTGTACCTAGGTGACTTCAACTACCCCACCATAGACTGGGTGAACTATTCCTGCACTAATGCACTCACCCAGCGATTCCTTGACTTCATCAATTCTAATGCATGAGACTGGCTCGTCTCATCCCCCATAAGGGGAGATAACATTCTGGACTTGGTTTTTACCAGCATGAGCGACCACTGCACATACCTCTCAACTGTACAGATTTTTGCAGAATGTCCAGATTTTTGCCTCATAATTTTGGTCTGTTCTTCATAAAATTTGTGTTTTTCTGGCAAATCACTTAGGATTGATGTCACTAAATAATGAAATTCATTTGAGTTACAGACTTCATATCATTCAGAAAAGGCATGCTAATACAAAACATGTCATTCTAGCAACTTTCTATGTTTATAAGAGCAATATTTAAAATTTGTCGCTATTTTTGAGCCTTTGCCCCCCCCTCCAGATTTTAGGCTTTATCCAGATTTCTTGCACAAAGAGGTTGAGAGGAATGTGCTGTACCACTTCCATAGTATATTCTTCCTGGTGAGATCAGATCATCGGTCTGTCTTATTCAAAGTTTCTATCCCCCCTACCCCCCAGTGGTAACCAGACCAAAAAACTTCTCAAAAGCTGACTACAGCCTCCTAAGAGAGGGTATCAGTAGCTTCACACCACTGCCCCTCAGAAGATGCAGACAACTATGCTGAACAGTATGCCAATGTAGTATACAAGCACCTGTACAACTGCATGGACTCAGCCATACCCAATAGAACTAAAACCTGCTCCTCAAGGAACCACAAACCTGTCTGGTGGGCATCCTCTATCAACAGGCTTTACAACAAAAGGAAGAAACTGTTGTCCAAGGGTAAAAAGGAACAAATTCCAAATTGGAAAACTACCTCCTTAGCCTCAACAAGCAAATTAGATCACTAATGAAAACCTCCAAAGCCAATTATGAATCAAAACTAGCCCTCAGAAACAAAGTTGAAACTACAAAGCCTTCTTCAGTTACATCAGGGGCCTCCATGGAAAACCCCAGGTTTGTTCCAAATTAGTATTTAATGGTATCACTTACACTGATCCTGTTGACTTAGCCAACCTGCTAGCAGATAGGTTCAATGCAAACTTCACCCCCCTGTCCCCCACAAAGGCCCTTTTGACATTCCAGATGCTTGTCCCGCACATCACATCTCCATAGATCAAGTGTTAAATGCCCTATCCAAGGCAAAGAACACAGCTTCCATGGGACCTGATAGTATCCCAGGCTGTATTCTGCACCATCTCCAGCAAGAAAAAGCTTCACCATTGGGCACCCTATTCAGCCACAGCCTAAGTACAGGCTTCATTCCAGCAGAGTGGAGAACTGCCATTGTCATTCCTTTGCACAAAGGTTGCTCCACTACTGACCCTGGAAACTATCACCCCATTAGCTTGATAAGTCTGATCTTTAAAGCATTGGAACGTATTATTATGGATCTTATAAACAAGGACATAGGCAATCTCCAAGCACTTGACTCCACCCTGTTCAGATTCATCAAGGGCAGATCATACCTGTTGAACCCGGTTGATTTCTTTGAGACTGTCACCAAGGCCCTGGATGAGGGAAAGTCAGTACATACAGCTTACCATGACTTGGCCAAGGCCTTTAACACAATCCCCCACTTGGGCATCATAGAAAAGCTAACACAGCTTAGCATAAATCCCTATCTCATCAGGTGGGTGATCAACTGGCTCACAGACAGGACCCACAGTATCAAAATAGGTGCCTCCACCTCCGATAGCAGACCTGTCACTAGTGGTGGTCCCCAGGGATCTGTCCTGAGACCCCTACTGTTTGGCATCTACTTCTTAGAGGTCAAGGCAAAGACAAAAGGTCTGTAGCTGAGCAATTTTGTGGATGACTCTAAGTTGGGTGCTGTCATTGACTCCTCAAGTGATGTTAACATACTGCAAGAGGGTCTCACAGTGACAAATGACTGGTACCAAAGTCATGGCCTCAAGTTAAATGCAAAAAAAATTTATCATCATATCATTTGGCAAAAACATGGCCACTACTGATTACCACATCAGTGGCAACCCCCTAAGCGCACAACTTGTGGTGAGAGACCTGGTACTCAGGTTGACAACAGTCTCCCATTCGACTATCATGTAGCGGCAGTGGTTAGAAAATGTTTTTACTTGGTTCATCTCATAAGAAAAGGGATTGCATTTAGAAAAAAAAAGGAAGTTATTACCTCTCTGTACTCCTCCCTCATTAGGACAATAATTGAGTATAACACTCCGTTTGGTATGTACCTCTCCAAACATCTGCACCAACTGATAAGGTCACAGAAATACCTCACAAAGAGAATCCATGGCCTCCAACACCTGTCCTATACAGACAGGCTCAAATCAGTATCACTCTACTCTGTATCATACAGATTGCTCAGAGGTGATCCGTTTCACGCCTACAGGGCAATCTTGGACCCTGCCCTACTAGAGATGCTCCATATCTGTAAGTCTAACACCATTCGCAGTACTTGCTTGAAAGGTGTAAATCTAATATGCAACATCAAGAAAACCTGCTGGAAAGACCGATTTGTCTCCCAGAGGCTGTCCCATCTCTGAAATAGACTTTCCGTACACATCAAACAGAGTACCTTGCTGACCCTCTTCAAGCGCAACCTTGATGAGTGGATGGGAAACCACAAATTTGTCCCAGGGGTTCCACCTGTGTCCTTCATTGACAGAGGTGACAGGTGCTGACTGAAGTTTCTTTTTTGGGGATAAACTCCTGGCTAGGCTTGTAAGGGGCCCAGGGCCATTAGCCTAGTAACCTCGTATGATCCTCTTTATCTATTTAAGAAACACAGAAAGAGTGCTGCTATGTTTTGTTATTTAAGACATTACCAGCAACTGTGTTCAAGTAACAGCAGTCCAATATAGATTGTTTGAAACACTGTGCATTTTCGTGTTTTAGAATTTAAACTATTTTTGTTGCTTATTTGTTTTATTTATAACATCCCTTACCATAAGTAAATGCTTTTAAAGTGGGGTCCTTGAATGCCTATCATGATGTACTAAACAGTTGTAAAGGAAGTGAATAGGAATGAACGATACCAGCTTGTTCCATCTGATGCTACACAGAAGCCTCGCCTTCTGATTGATTGGTAATATCAGGCATCTGTGCAGCTTCAGATGAAACAAACAGATCTAGCAAACCACAATGTTTAATCAGAAAGAATGAGACATTTGAAAAAAATACTAAAGAAAAAATATATTGAGTATTTGCAACTGGTGAGGGGCACAAGTATTAGCAATCACACTAAATTATTACCACTGCATGTTGCTACGTGCAGCATGCATTCATGTCTTCAAGGGTTGAAACAAATACTAATATTACAAGGTATAAAAATAGTCATTCATCGCCTCACAGTCAGATGTTGCCCGTTCGATTCTCAGTTAGAGCGTCTTCTGTGTAGCAACATGCGTGAATGTGCATTCCTTCGTTGAAGGTTGTGCGTTAGGCCCGGCAAGACAGTACGTAAAAATCTACTGCCAATCATTAGCGGACGGGAGTTCCGCTGTGGCGACCCCTAACCGGGAAAAGCCGAAAGACACAACAACAACAACATTTTCTTTTTTAAAAGGGAACTACTTTTTTGAAATTAAAGATGCATAATCATGGAACTTGGTGATCATGATTTTGTATCTTGAACTGCTTATCTGACATAAATATCTAAATGTATGTTTCAGAGTGCACACTGGTGCAGTAGCCATGACAGTGAAGCTGTTATAACAAGTGTTATGCTGTATATGCAAGTAAAAGAAATGCTGAAATGGCGCTAAAGCCATTTGACAAAAGATGAAAAAGAAATATAATGTTTCAATCACGTGCCCCACTCTGCTATTAAACCATTTTATGACTATATGATCTTATTAATGATTTACCAGAAAAGAACACATTTTACAAAAAGCAGGCCAAAACTCAGAGATGATATCAGGGACACTGATAATTCATTTGCCCAGCAAATTCATATTTTGCTTTCCAGACCTGAACAAATTACTTCAGACTCACAGGGTTTGCTGATGCTGCTGCTGTCCACTGCTTTACATGTCTGGCTTGATGAGTCAGCAGGATTACCAGTCTTGGTCTGGGTTGCTTGCATTGAAGTCTGAACTATTTTTAAGATTTGTTTCAGTGAAGACACTCAGTCTCCCTCACATGCACTTTCTAAGTCATGATGGTAGATGCAATTGGAGCTACTCAGGATCTTAGCATGTACAGGTGACTCGATCATCTGACAACTCCAAATGACTCCTCTAATTGTGTCTACCATCATCCCATCATGACTTGTCACTGTGCTGTACATGCTAAAAAAGAAAAAAGAAAGAAAACCTACTGTGACATGCATTGAAATTGGAAAATATACTACCAAGCAAGGTACAACAAGAGGAATCTCTGAACTGTGCTTCACATTGATGGTGTGTTTTCCATATTTCATGATTTACTGATGATACAAGCTTTTTTAGCACCATGTTTCTACTGTGGGTCACAGTAGCCAAAGGGGGGGCACATACCCCTGCACCAAAGCTTAAGTCCACCTTTGCTGTGAGCACCTACCTTTTCTGTTATCTTAGCCTTATCATTCAGTTATTTAAGCATCTACCCTCTTTCATTCTATCTCTCTCAATCTCTTCCTCAGAAGTTACTGCAAACACAGTTACCACGCACCAACTTGTAAGTTGCTAAATTTGCATTATTACTGTTGCTATAAATGCATGAATATTTTCTGACTAACTTGGATCTGTATTGTCTAAAGAATTATGGTAGTATGTCAAGATATGTATCAGGCACTGTTATTCCTTAAGATTAGCATTTGCATTCAGTTGTATGAATGTCTTGCCTAGTGTATGTTTAGTTTACATTTAATTGATTAATCTTTTAAGAAAGGTACTTTAGGTTACATGAATCTACTTAAATTGAGCCTTTAAATAACTGAATAGCATGCCAGATTTTGAGTCTTTGATATGTTGCTATAAACTGTCGACCTACCTTAGACAAAGTTTTAGAAACAGTCATTTGTAACCAACTTAGCGCTTAACCACAAAAATATCACTTGCTTTCCAGGAAATGGCATAGTGTTTGGGGTTGGAAAAGCACCCTGACAACATGATGGACTACTGACTAATGACATTTTATCCAGTATTGATAAAGGGAATCTGACTGCAGCCATATTTATCGAGTTATCCAGTGCCTTTGATGTAGCTGACCACTCAGTCCTACTTCTCCATCTTAAAGACTTTGGCATCAGTCCCGAATCCATCAATTGATTTAAATATTTCCTATTTAACAGATTCTTGAGGGTAAAGATTGCATCTACTCTGTCTGACACTGCCTACACTCAATCACTCACTCATTCACTCAGGAGTCCCACAATACTCCAGTCTTGCACCAATTCTTTTCTTAATCTTCATCAGTAAACTCCCTCTAGACCTACTCCAACTTCCACTACTTCTGTATATCAATGATTTGGTCATATATAGGTCTGATCCTTCTAAAAATCCATTGAAACACAACTTGAAAAAGACTTATTTCAGCTGCAGAACTGGCTCATCTCAAACAAAGTATTATGCAATCCCTAAAAAATCCAAGCTCATGCCATTTGGCACCCATAAAGGACTAGCCAAGCCCCTCCCCCCACCACTTCATATCATAAATTGTGATAATAATTCCACTGAATTCACCACAACCTTTAGATATTTAGGTATATGGCTAGACTAAGCCCTTAACTTCCAAAAAGGCACTGATAAGCTATTAATCAATATGGACTATCTATTTTTCTAGACCAACACAATCTCTCAGTTTCTCTCTTCTACTGCCAAAGTAACTATAGATAAGGGTACTATTCTCACACAACATGAGTATGGACTCCCCTTGTTTGCCTTTGCCTCTGCCAAAAACTTAGCCACTCTTCAAACCCGCTGTAATAAAATTTGCTGCTTTATATGAAACACCCCTTGCAGGAAACGTCATTGCCTCACTTTGTGTAAAGCTAGCATCTGTCATTATAAGGCACTGCCAGTATTCTTCTTGGCTCCCTTCTTTTTAAAGTACTTCAAAAATACCCTTCCGTTCACCTCAAAACTATTTGCAGCAACTCTAGCATATAACCTTAGGAGCTAAGACAGAGTTGGCCCATGTCTACAAACCTCTTCTTTTGGAATACATTCTGTTAGTCATAGCTTTTCAGTCCCTGCAGGGCAACTATGGCAGTCACTCCCTCAAGACCTAGATGCACTCACTGACTATTTAGTTTTCAGATCTCAGTTCAAGAACTTTCTGAAAAGCAGTATGAATGCAACTGTCTAACTAAAGGGCATGTCACACAACTCAGCACATCCCATGGAGGAGGACCATAACAACAGATCTTCTCTCACCCTTTTAACACTTACACGCTCATTCCCAACTGTCTGCATACTTAGGTGGGGTGATAATACCAAACTGCTGTGATACAACTTCACAAAACCTAAACCCTCATGCATAACTGGGTGCTTACTAATTTACAGATGATATCCTACATACAATGGCATACTCTACATATTCAAGCTCACTTACTAACTTCCTTTCTTTCTCCTTCTTCCCCTTTTTTCTTCTCTTTAAATATGTGCATATCTATTTACACACACACACACATATATATATATATATATATATATAGTATAATATATGTGTGTATGTATATATATATATATATATATATATATATATATATATATATATATATATATATTGCTTTGAATATTCAGTGTTTGACTGTATCACATATGTTAACCTCTGTGTAGATGAATACTTTTCTGTATTATTACATGTTAACCACTATGCATGTAACCCAGGCCAAGTCTGCAACTGATCATTTGTGACCATTGCTCTACTCTGTGGTTCACTGCTTTTAAATATACGATAAAGGGTGATGAAGAAATAGAACATAATTGTACAAAGTACAGAATCAAGAAATTTGAATGTCTTTATGTTTTTTTTCCTGTCCCCCCTCACCATTTCCTGTTTCCATCTTTTGAGTTCACTGCATATAGCCGACATTGCATATCAGAGAAACGCACATGTGACTTATTTATTTTTTTATTTTACATTTGTTAACTGGGAAAATCCAACTGGACTTGGTCCATTTTCAGTGGAAGCCCAGGGAGAAAAGTTCTGAAAAATATAAGAACAGTAACAAATTACAGATAGTACATGAATAACAGTCACATTTTCAAAGTGAAATACAACAGTTGAGATGATTAATAGTAAATTGCTTTGAGAGGACAAATTCCAAGCATTAACAATAATAGGCTAGATCCTAGTTAGCACAAATGGTTATGAGACTAATATGCTTGACATAGTAGATAAGGTGTAAATAAATAAATCAAGGCCTAAATTGTGAGTTGGTTCAGTTGTGTTTAGATAAGTCCAGTGACAGGAAAAAAGTGAGTTAAGTTACATATGGGCAGATCCAGGTTTCCAGGAGATGTGATTTAAGTAGTTTTTTGAATTGTATAATATTTGTGGTAGAGGTAATGGGGGGGAGGGTTGTTCCAGGCCTTAGCTATGATATGAGAGTAGAGAGATTTACCTGCAGTGTTGTTAGCCCTTGTGGTACAGAGAAGAGATTTAGTGGCGGAGTGGAGGGGGGGAGTAGTAGAGTAGTGGGTGAGTAGTTGTAGGGCAGGTGTTTACTCAGGGTTGGTCAGGATATAAAATGCAGTAGTTAGCTGTTGAAAGGTGAGTAATTAGGGTAATTCAAGCCATTTAAGGTGTCTTAGTACTTGCAAGTGGTGGATTCTAAATGTAGAGTTAGTGGCAAATTTTGCAATTTTGTTGTAATATGATTCAGTTTTATCAAGATCGTTTTTTCTAATGTGGGTTAATATTGGGGCTGCATATGTAAGTGTAGACAGAAGGTGAGTTTGGGCTAAGGTGATTCTTGCTTTATCAATGAGAAAGTTCTTGTGCCTATAAAGAATACCCATTTTTCTGTGAACCTTTTGGATAGTTTGGGCTATGTGAACATCAAAGTAAAGATTTTTGACTATTTCTACCCCGGGGAGTTTGGTATGGGTTAAAGGAGTGATTAGAGTGCCATTTTTGGATGAGACAGAAAAAGTATGGGGAGTGGATTTGGATTTATTTGGAGTGAATAAAAGTAATTTAGTCTTGTTGGGGTTATGGATGAGCTGGATACCAGTGATCCAATTTTCAACAGCTGAGAAGGATTCTTGGGTGAGTTGCTGTAGGGTAGAGAGATGGGGCTGCACAGATGAATGCCGAGTCATCAGCGTACTGTACAAGAGTGGCTTGTTGTGTGGCAGTGTGCAGGTTATTTGTGAGGATGGAGAAGAGAAGTGGACCCAGTACTGAGCCTTGAGGTACGCCTATGGAATTGAGAATTAGAGGAGATAGAACATCTTGCCATTGTACAGACTGCTGTCTATCACAGAGATAGCTGTTAAACCAGGATATGGTGGGGGTAGCAAAGGATAAGGATGTGAGGGCTTTGCATGTGACACCATGTCGAATGCCTTGGAGAGGTCCAGGAAGGTAGCAGATACAAAATTGTTGTTGTTCCTATGATGGTTTATTTGATTTGTGAAAGAGAGAAGTGCACTAGTTGTACTATGATGTGGACGAAAGCCATGATGGGTGGGGGAAAGAAGATTATAATTGTTCAGGTATTTCATGACTTGAAAATGAATACATTTTTTCGAGGAGCTTAGATAATGGAGGAAGTATGGCTATTGGGCGGTAGTTTGAGTAGTCATAGGAGTGGCCACCTTTATGCAGGGGTATGATGTAGGATATTTTCCAAATTTGAGGGACACAGGCTTCCTGAATGGACCGGTTAATGAGGATAGAGACTGGATAAGCCAGTGCAGCTAGGGTGGTAGGTTTCAAGTTTAGGAGGAGTTTTTTTTATTTTGGTTGTTGGAACAGGTGAGAGAGTGAGGGGAGTATAGTATTTGGTGTTGTGGTACCGTTACTTGGAGGGTTCACATTTTTAGTTGTAGATGTGGAATTATTTTTGGATAATTGGGTGGACAGAGTCTGAATTGAGTTTATAAAATGGTTAAATTGGGAAGTGATGTCGTACTTATCATTATTTGGCGAGGTTGGGCAGGGGTTGTTGTTTTACCAGGTTTTAAGAGGGAGTTGAGAGAGTGCCAAAATCATGTTTTTTTTTTTTTTTGTGAGTGTTTGTTTTGGAGATTTAAAAAGTAGTTTTGTTTATCTAGTTTGGTCTGTTGTTTGGCTAGATTCCTTAGTTGTTTATAGTTTTGCATGGCCTGGTTAGAATTATCTTTTTTCTATGTCTTCCAGGCCTTATCTCTAGATTTAAGTAGGGCTCTAGTATCCCTATGTAGCCATGGAAGGTAATTTGCTTTGGCTTTTATTTTTCTAACTGGAGCAACAGAATTGAGAACATTGATAAACATGTTGTTGACTGAAAAGGTTTGCTGCACCCAGTATCAAGACAAAACTGTATGGCACATACAAATGTGTATATTATGAGTGCATGTGATAGTTACTCTGGCAGCCAGACTGATTTTGTTTCAAGGGTGTGGGGTGGGGGGAACAGCCTGTTTAAAAAAACAAAAAAACCCCCACAATAAATAATGCAGGCAGAGGCAGGTTATTGAAACCAAGTATAAGTGCTGTATTTTTCAATAACTTACTTTATAAGCCTTGCAAGCGCACTTATTACATTTGTTTCCAATGTTATCTAATCTAAATCTCTCATTTTTTATTTTTAAAGAATAAGTAAAATTACTTTAAAAAGTAGGAGATATGTCATATACTCTCAAATAACACATAAGCCAATAATAATTTTGTATCTAGTTAAAAATTGAAAAAAAAGTAACAGTAAAAAGGGTAACATAAAAATGGTCAGGGGTTTCCTTAAGGAAAATAAAACTTTGATTATAGAAGAAAAATATACTCCAAGTATTGACACAAAGATGAAATACAGTATTTTGCAAAAAGTGATTAAATGAGAACTGGAAAGTAAGACAAAATAAAATGAGGTATGACATGCCACCGAATATTGTGAAATACAGAACATCAATGTACAAATAGTTCACAAAGGCTAAGTTCACAGATATCAACTCTAGTCTTTGTAAATGCAGTGCTAAATAAAGTCTTAAAAGAAAACAGATATTTTTACCAATCCCTTTATAGTTTTATTATTCATATACAGTCAGGGGGTCCACTACATGTGCTATTTTTACCAGTCAGCTTTTATACTTTTATACTACATGTGCTTGAGACACATTTCCTTGAGACACTGTCCCTCACTGCCACTTGCTCTAATTGATAAGTGCTCTAAGTCCCACCAGCCAGATGCCCCTGTATTATCACTAAGCAAACTATCCCCCCCCAGAACTCTGAGCTTAACCCTATAAACAATTTCCAAGACCTAAAATTCCCCTTCCTATCCCTAATGCTAAGCCAATTCCCAATCTCTCCCTAAACTTAAAATTCCTATCCACTTCCTAACCCTAACTCTAAGCCAACTCCTGATTGCTCCCTAAGCCTAAAATCCCCCTCCCCCTTCCTAACATTAACCTAATATTAACTCTTGGTCACTGACTAAACCTTAAATCCCTCTTTCCTCCCCTCTCTAAACCTAAAGCCCCTCCCCATTACTCTTCACCAGGTACCATTTCCACTAGGAGAGCTTCGCTGCCTGTGACTGTTGCTGTAGCTGCGTCCCTGAACTCACACTGGAGTCCGAGCAGCTGTACTGCAGATAGGGAAAGAGATGACTGAGCCCATGGATGTGAGTTCTTGGATTCTGAGCAGTTGAGACTTGAGCAACTATAAGGGTCCCTAGTCAGGCTATAACTAAAATAATTCAGATTGATATTTCTTATCTATTCATTGTCACTAGCCATATGTTAAACATATTTCTGACTTAAACATAAGAAATGCAATGGCCTCATATGATATGAGTAATAAGATACTGTGCATCTTTAGGATGAACCAGTTATCATAGCTAGAGGATATACTTAGCAAGTTCTTTAACACTAGAAAAAGTCCAGAAACATGGAAAGAAGTTTATGTTTTTTTTTTCACAATATAAGTTAAGGAAACATAAACTGGCTAAAATACTGACAAATAAATCAGGTTAGCCATACAGCAAAGTTTATGGAAAGGCATTTCTTGGTTTTACTTTTGAACAATTTATTTATTTTTATTGAATAGATCACAGTCTACAAGGTTTCAATAAAGAAAGGTTTACTGAAACAAATCTGCATCTGTTTTATGATTAGGAAGTAAGGTTGTTGTTGTGTCTTTTGGCTTTTCCCGGTTAGGGGTCACCACAGCGGAACTCTGGTCCGCTAATGATTGGCAGTTAATTTTTATGTGCTGAGTTGCTGGCCCTAACGCACAACCTTCAACGAAGGTACGCCCATTCATGCATGTCTCCACAGAAGACGCTCTATCTGAGAATCGAACGGGACAGCGTCTTGCTGTGAGGCGACAAGGTATTAGACAAAAAAATGATCTTGTGACATAACATATTTGTGTATGTATAAAGCCTTTCAGATGGTAGATCAAATAATACCAAATAGACTGATAAAGACAAGACATAATGGTTATATCACTGAGTGGTTGAAACAAGGTCAGAGGGGAATCCCAGTTTTATATAAAATGTTACTAAAATAATATCTCCTTATAACAAAGAAATTTGGCATGCTGTGGGAACCCATGCTAGAACCTAGTTTATTTAAGATCTATATGGTGGCCATTACTCTAAAAAGTGTGTCTAACTATGTGTATTGTCATGAGATGGACGGCACTGCGAATCATACAGAGAATAAGAGTTGCTTATAAGCTGGCATTGATTAGTCATATAACTGGCCAGTTGACAAGTACTGGAATAAGTTCATACATAATGGATCCAAAAATGATAAATATTTGTAAAAAGCTGAGAAGGCATCTTTAAACAGTGTCAATGTTTGTCATGATCTAAGAATCCCAATAGAATCAAAATGAAAGTTTGTTAAGCATACAAGGAATATATCTATGAGGAACAATCTTCAGACCATTTATTTAAAAAAAATCTGGACATCTCAACGCATGTATTTATAAGTACATTGCACAGCATACTGAAGTAAAATACCATAGTCAGGCCCCCTTATTCATCAAAAAAATTAACAACGTATCTTAAACATGTACAGCATTCATTTGTGGGAAAACACTTTAATACATTTGCATGCATGCAAAAAACCCGCAATATTTAACTGTATAGTTATTAAAATACAAACACTGGAGGAGACCTGATTGTAGTATATGAATCAAAGAGAGACCCTAACTTGATTCTCAATATGGTGACTGACTGAGGAGCACACTAAGTAGAGATCTTCCAGTGTGAAAACTGAGAAAAGCAGAAAAGATGGTAAAAGTTATACATTTGGGTAGAATTTGGTTATAGGCCAGAAGATACACTATTTGGATGTCAGTAAATTAAAAAATCTGGGGAAAATACAAACTGTCAGCTAGAAAAACAATCACTGTAGGATATGAACCACAGGAAACTAGAATAAAAAAATGGGCCAGAGCCATTCTGAAGTGTTTAAAATAAGTGGGACTTCAGAAGGCTAAGAACAAATGAAAAATGGTTGGAATGTGGTAGAGTGATTCGATAACCAATACAATGAATTCAGAAACAGAATTAAAGGAAAGAATGACAGACACCAAGGTATCAAATGGGGCATCTTTCAGAAATTGGAAGACTTAGAAAACAAAGTATGAAGAAATGAATGAGGTGTTCTGCAGGTCCAGAGAAGTTGAAAGGAGTGGACTGTAATACCTTTATAAAGGCATAAACAAGGAACTGTATTCCATGAGAAGATTTGTTAATTGAGAGGGTGCATTATATTTGTGCTCCCAAATAAACCTCCAAAAAGGAACCAAGACCCATACTGGTTATTAAAATGCAGTAATTCCAACAGGAGGTGATATTTCTGATAACTCTATGGGAAAAACGACAGGTGTTACACATTGGTGAAGCCAAGGTATTTCTGGAAAATGACTACTCACTTCATACTAGACAAAAGAGGAGTAGGTTTATTCCAGTCATTAAGAGCTGTCACGAGGCTGGGGAGAAGATATTCAAGTGGGATTCAGACTATTTTATCCAGGTGGTACAAAAATGTATATGGAGGAAGATCTGGCTTTGGAGGTGAATTAGTTTGAATGGTAGAGATCTCGCTTAGCATGTGAGAGGTAGCAGGGGCTGGGTTTGGCATAACCATTAAGACACAAGATAGAAGGTTTGATTCTAACCTTGAGTTAATGGCTAGACTTAAAATGGTCATTCAGGGCAGTTACCCTAGTGTTCACATGTGAACCTATGAACCTATGAGATAATAGGTTCATAGGTTCGTACTAGGCTATCTGCCCTAGGGCATTTATAAGCCTAGCCAGAGTGTATGTGGCTTACACCACCCCTTAGGATGAGAATACTACACCCTTTTAGGGTTTAGTTTACTATGCCTCTGTCTAGTAGTGACAAAGAGATGACCCCCGGGGTAAACCTACGATCTCCCATCCACTCGTCGAGATTTCTCTTGAATAGAGTCAGTGAGGGGCTCTGCCTAACATGGACTGGGATTTTGTTCCAGAGTGTAGGGAGCCTCTGGGTTATGAATCTGTCCCTCCAGCACGTTCTATTTATTTCTGTGTTGAGGTTTAAGTCACTTGTTCTCGTGGCTCTGATGGATTTGGATTTTCTGAGGTGGAGCATGTCCATTAATTCAGGATTGGACATGGCCTTGTACGTCAGGCACAGATCACCTCTGAGTAGGCGGTATGCGACTGAATAGAGCTGGAGTTTTTTCAGTCGGGCAGCATATGACATATGTTTAAGACCCTTTATCCTCTTGGTGAGGAACTTTTGGGGTCTTTCCAACTGCTGCAGGTGTCGGGTGAGATACATCCCAAATGGGGCATTGTACTCAATCATTGGCCTGATAAGAGAAGAGTACAGGGGCACAATGACCTCTCTTGATCTAGATGTGAAACCCTTCATGATAAGGTGGGCAATATAGAAGGTCTTCCTAACCACTTTGGCAGTGTCAAATGAGAGGTTACTGTCAACCTGGGTCCCTAGGTCCCTGATTACCTCTTCCGTACTTAATGGATTACCGCCTATGTGGTAATTTGTCGGTACCTTGTTTTTCCCAAAGGGTATGACTATACATTTTTTGGCGTTTAGCTTAAGGCCATGGCTCTGGCACCAATTATCCGTTTCTATGAGGCCTTTCTGAAGGATGTTTGTGTCCGCTGGAGTATCAATTATGGCGCCCAGTTTGCAGTCATCTGCGAACTTTGTCAGCCACAATCCTCCTATGTTTGCCTGTACCTCGGAAAAATAAATGCCGAACAAGAGGGGTCCCAGGACTGAGCCCTGTGGGACACCGCTTGTGACTGGCTTAGAGTCTGACATAGCTCCAGCAACTCTGACCCTGTGGGTTCTGTCCTTGAGCCAGTTTGCAACCCATCTTGTGACATATGGGTTTACATTTAAGCTGGTGAGTTTGTCTATGATGCCCGAGTGGGGTATTGTGTCAAAGGCTTTTGCAAGGTCAAGGTAGGCTGTGTGAACTGCCTTACCCTCATCAATGGCCTTAGTGACTGTTTCAAAAGTCGACCAAGTTCAGAAGGCAGGATCTGCCCTTGACAAAGCCAAATTGGGTAGGATCCAATGTCTGTAGGTCCCCAATGTCTTTATTTATGAGTTCCATAATGATCCTCTCCATAGCTTTGCAGACCAGGCTCGTCAGGCTTATGGGGCAGTAATTTCCAGGGTCCGTAGAAGCACCGCCTTTGTGAAGTGGGACCACTGTTGCCGTCACGCCACTCTTTGGGTGCGTATCCTGTGGTAAGGCTAAGATTAAACAGCAGCCTTATGTGTGGGTTTAGTTCCTCTTGGAGTTCATGTAGCACACAGCCGGGACACCATCCGGTCCCATTGATGCTGTGTTTTAGCTTTAGAGAGGCGGCTCTCACCTGGGCTGCTGAGACGTTAGGGATGCTACGACCTGATGGGATAGTTATTTCTCCTTTTGGGGAGAAATTTGCACTGAATCTGTCTGCCAGAATGTTGGCAATGTCAGTGGGTTCAGTGTATTTTGTGTCATTTGGACTAACTCTGAGCATATCTGGGAGTTTCCACCCAGGTTTCTAACATAGCTAAAGAAGGCCTTGTGATTGTCTTTTGTGTCATTTGCGATTTTTCTCTCAAAGTTGGCCTTGGATGATTTTATGAGTGATCGTAGTTTTGCTAGTACTGATCAGAGATGCCTTTCCTTTTAGGGATTTTGCTCTGTCATGTAGTAGCTTCCTCCTTCTGTTGTAAAGTTTGTTTATGGCTGGGGTCCACCAGACCGGTCGCCTGCCTTTGGGGGAATGGGTCTTGGTTTTATTTGGGATTGCATGATCCATGCATTCTTGAAGGTGCCCATAGAAGGCATTTGCAAGGAATTCAGCAGTGTTGGTTGTGGTTTCCACTGGCCCAGGGGCCTTGAAAGATACCACTTCAGTCTTAAGAAGTGTGAAGTTTGCTTTTGAGAAGTTCTTCACTGTGGTCTTTTGTGCAGGGGTGGGGCGGGATGTGGATTTCCAGTGAGATTAATTTATGGTCTGATCTTACCAAAGAGGGATGTACTTCGGTGTGGAGCATTTTGTCCCCATGTTTGTGATGATCAGGTCTAGTATATTGTCTCCTCTTGTGGGAATGGTGACTAGTTGTTCCATTGCATTTGAGTTTATGAATTCTAAGAACCTTTGGGCTAGCGTGTTGGGGCTTGAGTAATGTTCCCAGTCTATGTTTGGGTAGTTGAAGTCTCCCAAAATGATGGTATTTGGAGAGACATTCATACTCTCCAGTGTCTTCAGGAAGGCTGTGTGGGGTTCCTGAGTTTGAGAGGGTGGTCTGTAGCATGCTACAAACTGTAAGGCGGTTTTGCCTATGGTTAGTTGCACCTGGATAGTCTCCGATGCTTCATGTGTTGCCACTAACCTGGAGATGTGGGTATCTTTGATGAAAATGGATACTCCCCTCCTTTTGTGGTTCTGTCCAAGTTTTGGGGCCGGAAAGCATGATATGAGGTAAAACCTGATAGTGCTGGGGTGCTCTCAGGAGCCTTGAACCAGGTTTCAGTCACTGCACAGACATCGATGTTCTCCATACTGAGAAGGGCTTCGAGGGCATGCATCTTGAGGTTTAGACTTCTGGCATTGAGCAGCATTACCCTTAGTTTTTTTCCACTTGTGTTTTCTAGGGAGGTAGGTTTGTCATTTGAGCCTTGCCTAAAAAAGGCACTATGGGGGTGGCAAGAGCCTTGGCCAATATCCGAAGCCCAGGGTGACAGGTGCAAACAATCCCTTGCGAAGCAGCGTGGCTTGTCAAGCATGTCATCCCAAGCAGACAGACACTGGATCCCCTTAGAATGACACCAGTAATTAAGCCTTTTGTTAAAACTGATCATTTTGTCTTTGTACTGTGGCATCATTCTTGGTGAGGGTAAGATGCTGCTCAGGGTCAGGGTCATACCGGCCTGGGCTACATAATCAGAGAGCTCCTCTATGTCTCTTTTCATGTAGTCCAGGGAGTGCGTCTCAGGTCGTTTACACCTGCATGTACAATGACTGAGTCATATTTGTACTTGCTGTGGAGTGACCTGAGTGCTTGTGTTATGTGGCGGATTCTAGCTCCCGACAGGCAGCTTACTGTGACCCTCTCCTTGTTCAGTCTGGTGAGTGGGACGTCAGTGTGCCTGACTATGGAGTCACCTATTACAAGTGTGTCTGGCATGTTGTTTGGCCTTAAGGGCTGTGACTGTTTAGCACACTGACTTTGTGAACTATGTGTTGCATTTGCTATGTCTTGAGGTGGTGGTTGCTTGGGTGTCTGCTTTGGAGGCCTCTGTTGTTTTGGTAGATTTTTAATCAGCGCCTCCGAGTATGTTTTGTGTGTTTATGTGTTTGGTTTGCAGTTGTGATAGTTCTATGTGAGACTGGGTTTGTGGTGTGCGTGGTTACCTTCTCCTCCTGACTGGTCTTGCCAGTACTGAATTGAGAGAGCTCAGCCTCCAGTTTGGCTATATAGTTGCATCTCTGCATATATTTGTATTTGTTGGGAGGAGGAGAGGGTTGTCTGTGTACATGAGGCAATTGTAACATTGCCTCAAGATTCTAGATTCACCAGCTGAACAGGAGAGGATGCTAGCAACTGACCCTTCGACATGCTAGAAATAGTGAAAAAGATTGCTGTGTAACTGAGTCAGAAAGGACCTATAGGGAAATGGGTACTCAACAGAATTTAGGTGAATGAAGTACTTTTCGTTTAAGAGTGCTTTACCTGTATACAAAATGCTTTAGGAGCAAGTGCTGAGCTTTTCAGATAGAGTATAGGCTGTTTAGATTGCAAGTAGAACAGTTCTAAGGGAAAAATTGAAGAGCAGACTTGGCGGAGTCAGAAAAAGTTTAACCTTGTTTAACCAGCGCTGCGCTATGCGCACGACCGCGCAAAGCCGTGCAAAGGCGGATTTTAAGCAGTGAACTACAAAAGAGCTAGGAATGGTCCCAAACAACCAATTACTAACAGCTTCTTGTGCTGAGGTCACTTCCCCCAAGGATAGGTAGGCTGCTCAAGGCTCCCCACTCCCACTGGTGAGCAAAGAAACTTCCTTTTATCCAAGTAAGGTAATGGACAACACAGGAACTACACCACAGCCCAGAATACAGCAATGCCTGTATACTGGTCTAAACTAGTCGAAAAAGGTAGGAAAACAAGGATTATTTTTTTGTTTTTTCGTTTTTTTTTTTTTGCAGAAATATACAGAAAATGCAGAGACAGTGATAAATTAGTTACACAGGCTAGCACACTTTAGTGGGCAGCCTCCACAGTTCAATTAAACAAACAAACAAGCAAACTTTCGACTAAATTCGACTAAATGTAACTTTAAGTGCACATTTTAAAATAAATGCAGTAATCAGTAAAAACAGTTCAGGTTAGTTTAAAGTAAGCAGCAGAAGCTATTTTCAGTGAAAAAAAAGCAAAGATACTTAAATCCAGAAAGTAGTCGCTTTTTTGAGTTCCTTGCTGCTAGGACCACTCTGTAAACCCACATGGAGCTTGTCTGAGCAGTATAGCCAGAAAAAAATGCCCAGAGGCGGATTTTAAGCAGTGAACTACAAAAGAGCTAGGAATGGTCCCAAACAACCAATTACTAACAGCTTCTTGTGCTGAGGTCACTTCCCCCAAGGATAGGTAGGCTGCTCAAGGCTCCCCACTCCCACTGGTGAGCAAAGAAACTTCCTTTTATCCAAGTAAGGTAATGGACAACACAGGAACTACACAGCCCAGAATACAGCAATGCCTGTATACTGGTCTAAACTAGTCAAAAGGCGGAAAACAAGGATTATTTTTTGTTTTTGTTTTTTGCAGAAATACACACAACATGCAGAGACAGTGAGAAATTAGTTACACAGGCTAGCACACTTTAGTGGGCAGCCTCCACAGTTCAATTAAACAAACAAACAAGCAAACGTTCGACTAAATTCGACTAAATGTAACTTTAAGTGCAATTTTTAAAATAAATACAGTAATCAGTAAAAAACAGTTCAGGCTAGTTTAAAGTAAGCAGCAGAAGCTATTTTCAGTGAAAAAAAGCAAAGATACTTAAATCCAGAAAGTAGTCGCTTTTTCGAGTTCCTTGCTGCTAGGACCACTCTGTAAACCCACGTGGAGCTTGTCTGAGCAGTATAGCCAGAAAAAAACGCCCAGAGGCGGATTTTAAGCAGTGAACTACAAAAGAGCTAGGAATGGTCCCAAACAACCAATTACTAACAGCTTCTTGTGCTGAGGTCACTTCCCCAAGGATAGGTAGGCTGCTCAAGGCTCCCCACTCCCACTGGTGAGCAAAGAAACTTCCTTTTATCCAGGTAAGGTAATGGACAACACAGGAACTACACCACAGCCCAGAATACAGCAATGCCTGTATACTGGTCTAAACTAGTCGAAAAAGGCGGGAAAACAAGGATTATTTATTTTTTTTTTTTGTTTTTTTTTTTGCAGAAATACACAGAAAATGCAGAGACAGTGAGAAATTAGTTACACAGGCTAGCACACTTTAGTGGGCAGCCTCCACAGTTCAATTAAACAAACAAACAAGCAAACGTTCGACTAAATTCGACTAAATGTAACTTTAAGTGCAATTTTTAAAATAAATGCAGTAATCAGTAAAAAAACAGTTCAGGCTAGTTTAAAGTAAGCAGCAGAAGCTATTTTCAGTGAAAAAAAAAGCAAAGATACTTAAATCCAGAAAGTAGTCGCTTTTTCGAGTTCCTTGCTGCTAATAAAGCACAGTGAACAGAATTCCAGTCAACAACATGAAAAAGAGTCAATTTCTGGATCTTACATAAGTAAAAGTGGTCCAACAGAAACTGTGTCAGTGAAAATATTTCCCTTGTTCCAGAAGAAAATGCTTCAGACCAAGAAGCCCTGGAGCAGACTAGAAGACTTAGCAGAAGCTTGTATTTGAACCAGATGCTGTTAGTTCAAGAAGGTAAGGAACAGGAAGAAGAAACTTGCATTTGCATGTGTTTGTTTTCAGTGTAAAACTGCAGTTATGAAGTTTAAAATGATTATGGGAGAAATGATCACTTTCCAGTGGAGCATTTTGTTTCTAGGTGGTGACAGGAAAATTTAGTTTGTAGCACTGAAAATGTGTCAGGTGATCCTAAAAGGGAAATTGTAACTATAGAAGGTACATTCTTAAAGAAAGAGCTCAGAGGGAGCATACATACATATTATTCTCCAACTGGACTAGACTGTACAGAATGCATACATTTCATAGAGTGTGTGCATTTGGTTGACAGTATTGAGACCCATCCAATAACGACATCTGACCATGCACCTATAAGAGTTAAGGTAAATATGGAAGAAACTAAAAAAAAAAGCCATTGACATTCTCCACATATTACATATTTATTAAAGACATGGAAATTTAAAGAATGGGTAATACATAAAAAAGAGTTATTAGGACAGACAGAAATTGTTTAGGAGGGACTTGGCTTGGGATAAAATGAAGATGGATTTTAAAAGTATAGCAGAACTATGGGACTAACAGATGTGAGAGAACTATATTCAACAGTTTATAAACAGAGGGATTGTCTTAAGATTTATAAATGTTAGTGCCCCCTTTACTGAGCCATCAGGCCAATCATTGAGTATAATGTCCCCTTAAGCATATATCTGTCCAGACACATGCAACAACTGGAATACCCACACAGATACCTTATTAAAAGAATACAGTGCCTAAACAACACATTCTACATGGATCGAATCAACATCCTGTCAGGTATCCCTGACATATACTGTGTCAGGTAAATCGAGTTCCTACAGAATGCTAACTAAGAGGTGACCTGTGTCTGGTATATGAGACATCCTCTGACCCAATACTGATGGATTTACTGTACATTAAATGGCATCAGAAATACTAGGTCTGGGGATTTAAACATTTTCTGCAACATTAACAGAATGGTCTGGAGGGAGAGGTATATTTTGCAGGAGATACCACTGCTCTGGTTCAGACTCCCTATCCATGAAAAACAAAATAAATCCCTGCCCATATTTAAGCTGAACTTGGATCAATGGATGGGATATAGAAAATTTACCCCAGGATTGCCCCCTGTAGTAATAATAATGGATAGAAGCAGCTCCTAAATACTTTATGCCATGCATGGGTCCCTTCAAACTATCCATGGTATGATCCCAGTTATTCTTATTAGTGGTAATACATAATTACCAACCATGGAATTGGTAAGGCCAGTCTAATACCAAATGGGAAAGGTTAATTCAAGCACCAAAAGGGTAATTCATTAGGCTTAAAATGGTCCACAAAGGCATCTAGCCTAGTACTTACCTATGAACTTATAAAAGCAGCAAAATATATTTAGAATGACTGGATAAAGTTAAAATGATGTAATGGAGGTGGAAGCTTACAGATCAAGAATAACAATTGTAGAGTGCAGAAATCAAAATAAGTTAGCATTTGGACAGCAGGCATGAGGTTAGGAAAACTGCAGTTAAATTAGTTGCTTTTTGACTATAATTCCAGAACACAGAAATGTTTAAAACAAATACTTTGGCAACAGAAAGTGGAAAGAGTTGTGGCAAAACATACAGTCCATATAGCAAGAAGGCTACTAGGAATCATGAAGAGATACAAGAGGTACTTTGGCAATTCTAAGAAAACCTGTACAGAGCAAAGGAATCGGGAAATCAAGAAGAGAAACACTTGGAAGCTGTTTTGGAAAATTAGATATTCCAAGGCTTGGTGAGGGGAAAGCTGAACAATAAATAGTTGCAACAGATGAAGGACAAGTAAAAATGTGATGTATAGCTAAGTAACAGGGAAGTCTCCAGGAATGTATGCAATTCCCATAGAAAATTGGAAGTTTGGAGTAAGGAGGCTGTTGAATCATTGGAAGGCTCTGTTTAATAATGTTTTGAAAGGGGAAAATACCTACATCATGGAAGAAGGCAATATTAGTAGTATCACCAAAGAAGGCAAAGATCCTACAGACCTCATAAAGACCAGTTTTGATTCCAGATCATGATTACCAAGTGTTTATGTCTATATTAGCTAAGAATTGCAACAATGTTACCAATGTTGATAGATATGAATCAGTATGTTTTTGTGGAAGGCAAACAAACATTTAATAATATTAATAGAATGATGATGGTTCAAAAGGAATTGCTATATTAAAAACTCTGTTTTTGCTGATCAATGTAGATGAAAGCATTTGATTAGGTTTGATAGGAATTCATGAGAAGAGCAATGTTAGTGCTTCCATTCCCATACAATATAATTGCATTAATAAGGAGAGTATATGCTGGACTAGAGGCAGAAATAAAGGTGGGAGGAGTCCTTTGTCTAGTTGACTTTGAAAAAAAAATGGACAATTTAGAGATGTCCCCTTTCCTTTGTCTTATTTGCACATAGTTGGAACCTGCAGCTTAAAAGATAAGGGACTTGCAAACTCAGGGCAATAA
This sequence comes from Protopterus annectens, assembly GCF_019279795.1. Taxonomy (NCBI): domain Eukaryota; kingdom Metazoa; phylum Chordata; order Ceratodontiformes; family Protopteridae; genus Protopterus; species Protopterus annectens. Next base: position 510,177,848 of record NC_056731.1, read on the forward strand.
CTGCGTTGGTTGCCAAGAAAAAAATAGATTTGTTTGGATATGGTATTAACTTGTACTTGACAAATCCTGCCTGTGACATTAGGATGTTATAGATATTTGATGACAGTTTCATGCATCTTCAGAGTATAAAACATATGAATATAAAAACAAGGCTATAGCAGTAAATTACATGTCTATACATGAATGAGATCAACAATACATGTATTTATGGGATGTGAAAAAAGTATTTAGGCATATGGATTAAAAATGAACTTTGATGTAGCAGTTAAGGACATGTGGGAAGAGAAAAAGTAGAAAAATAGGAAAGTATTAAAAAAAATAAGAGACTGAAAACATATGTCAGGCATACTTCCATTAGTCAGAGGAAAAGTTGTGAATCATAATTAATAAAGAGTTGGATGGATGTATTTGGGAAAGGAAGAGGGCAAGAGTATTGTGGGATAAAGTGATGTTTCCTATTGAACAAGGTGGTTTAGGACTACCTCATTTAAAGGGATACTTTAAAGCTACTCAGCTGAGACTTTTATATATAGTAGTCACAACTGTACGAACAAACACGTCTTAATATTAGGTGACTCTGAGGTTAGACTGATTCTATACTCACTGGGCTGGACAAAGGTAGGGTTATGGTGAGTTGACTTTCAGGTGCCAGGATTTCTGATATCATAAGGCATCTAAAGACCCTTTTACCTGATAAATATGACAATGACATGGTGGTAGTTCTTGTGGGAATGAATAATGACTGACTCAAAACCCTGAGGGACATGCGAGGAGATAAGTCAGAACTCCCCATGCATGTGACAAATGCAGAGAAGCCACTTATTTCAACAAGGGTAATGCCTAGATAAAATAGATAAGGTAATTGGCTTCAACAATTGCTTAATTAGCTGGTGTCATTCTAGTGGGCCCAGTATGTGTCAGCATGGGACCAGATGCTGGACAGCCCAGCTTGCTTTGCAAAGGAACAGCCTGCATTACTCATTCCAAGTCTTCCGCTGACTGCATAAAGCTTTTCCTGCCATTATAATGTTTTTTTACGCAAAAAGCATCTAACAGACATTCCACCATAAACATATCTAACCAGAAAATGGATCACATTAAGGTGACACTTTTCAGTGTCAGAAATTTCAACAATATATTTCCCAATCTTCTGGTTCTTCTGCATTTGGTAAGGATCCACGTTTGTGTTATTACTGAGATTTGATTTACTGTTTTCTTATGAATTCATGATGTGCTTGCATACACAGTGTAAAGACATGTTTACTCATTGTTTTTGTATATTGTCTTGCCTTTCGACCTGGGCCATTGCTGAAAAGGGTCCTTGGACCAGTATTCCTACCTGGTTAACAAATTAAAATAAATAAATGTAAAGAGGCCTCTTCCTTCATAACTGGGTTTTGTGCCTACTACACCTTCAATCTAATGACAACTGAGGTGGCTGTTAGTGTAATCTAAATAAGCCTGCCACAACTTCTTAGCACAACATTCTCTCTCGTACAGCTGATTTTGTGATACTTTCCAGCTACCACCATCACTGATCTTTCTGCACTGTTAAAACAATCATTCTTTCTAGAATCAGAATTGAATGGAGAGACTTTTCTGTGGCTCTTAGCTAAGTTCTTTTAGACAGCAGATGGCAGTATGTACACATACTTTGTACACTGACCATTTATAACTGTTGTTGCTGATCATCTTCAATATGAATATGCTGTATGTTGTTGTATCCCTGTAAATATATATATATATATATATATATATATATATAATATTACTCTTGTTCACGCACATGCTCGCTCATGCACACACACACACACACACACACACACACACACACACACACACACACACACACACACACACACACAGACACACACTCTGCAAACACACAAATATATTCACATATGCATGTGTGCAGACAAACACAGACACAGACATAAACACACACACACACACACACACACAAATATATTCACATATGCAACACACACACACACACACACACCCACACACAGATACAAACACACAAATATACTCACATATGCATCAGTGCAGACAAACGCGCACACACACACACACACACACACACACACACACACACACACACACACACACACACACACACACACACACACACACACACAGTTATATTATGTTCTATACTTTCGCTGGACTAGTCTGTGTATCTGCCTATGAACTGAATTATGTTTAAAAGATAAAGTATGCTTCTGAAGTGCACAGTCCCCAAAATTACAGTGTAATAAAAAATCAAAATAAGTACATATAAAAGAAAGAAAAGAAAAAACAGTCAACAGAAACATTCTGATATGCAATGTATGTTTTGTACATTTATCAGTACCTCAACTATATAATCAGTGCACAAATGATCAATCCCAGCACATTGAACTATTAAAACCCTGAAAACTTAAATATCGAAACAGATTCCTCTTGCTAACCTTTAATCCCACCAATAATTTATAGGTGCATAGGTTTTTACTAGGCTAACAACCACAAGGACCCATACAAGCCTAGCTGTGCACTCCAGACCACACGGGGGCATGTTAGTTGGGAGGTAACTAAGAATTTGTATGGGTGGGTGGTAGTTAAGATAATACTTTTCATACTGACAGCCTCTTTCTATAAGGGACATGGGGGCTAGACCAGGAATAAATTTACGATTTCCCATCCAACTGTCAAGGTTTCATTTGAACAGAGTCAGGGATGAGTTCTATTTTACACAGATGGGGAGCCTATTCCATATTGAGGAGATCCTTTGTGACACATATCTGTCTCTCTAGCATGTTCTGGTTATATCACAAATGAAGTTCAGATCCCCAGTTCTAGTGTTTCTAGTGCTGTTTGTTTTGTGCATGTGCAACAGATCCATCAGGGCTGGTTCTGAAGAAGCCCTGTAAGCCAGGTAAAGATCCCCTCTCTGCAGCCTTTGGAAACTGAATACAGAGACAGAGCTTTTAGGCAATCAGTGTAGACAGGGTATTCATGCCCTGAATTCTCCTGATGAGGAACCTTTATGGGAATTCCAATAGTTGCAAGTGTCTCGTTAGTTACATGCCAAAGGGGGCATTGTATTCAATGATAAGTCTGATAAGGGCAAAGCTGAGTGGTACTATAACTTCCTTGGACTTCAATGCCATACCCTTACCACTATGTTGGGTGGCATAGAATGATTTTCTTATTATATTTAGCTATGTGTTGGTTAAAGGCAGTAGTGTAGCTAGGGTGGGGCGATAGGAGCAACAACACTAGGGCCAAAGTGTTGGGGGATGCAATCAGCTGATCCCAATTGCTTTTTAATGTAATACTGGCTTTCAAAAGTTGGTATTGCATCTACAGTCAAACCTGAGCACCATAGCACTCCTTGCAGGCAGGGTATAGAAAAGAGCAGTTGTTTACTTCATTTGTAGCAAGCAGTTTGCTACAATTTTTTTAACTAAAACATGAGCACTGAAGCACTCCATGCAGGCAAATATAAACTGAAGCAACTGTTTGCTACATTTCTAGCAAACACGTTTATTACAGTTTAAAAGAATAATTTTTTAATTAACTATTTTAAAGAAGGGTTGGAGGCAGAGTACAGAAATGGGACCTAAATGGCTGGGGCTGGAGGTTTGGTGTGCCAGTAGAAGGAATTGCCATATATATATATTTTTTTTTTGCTGGGGAAATGCATAGATCTAACGATAATAATCTGATCACTTATGGCTTATAGGCTTATAAAATTAAGTGCTTTTTTTGGTCCTTCACTTGAAGAGCACTGGCCCAGGATGCTAATTGAATCAACTAAGCCTCTGTTCATCAAAGGCCAGATTGCTGTCTACATATGTTCCCAAATCCTTTATTACTGGGTCAACTCTTATGGGCATTTTATTGATGGAGTAATTAACTTGGGTTGACAGTTTCTCAAAGGGCATTACAATTATTTTTTTTGGTATTGAGTTTTAAGTCATAGATGTGGCACTTTTGTTTGTGTTAAACCCACTTGCAAGATTTTGGGTCTTGGTAGGAATCTGGAATAGCTCCCAATTTACAGTCATTCATGAACTTGGAGTCAGAGGTCTTAAACTTTAGCCTTGACTTCCAAGAAATAGATGCCAAACAGGAGCAAGTCCAGCATGGAGCCCTGGGATACTCCACTGGTGACTGGTCTCTTGGTGGAGGTGGTCTCATCGATCCTGACTTCTTCAGTCCTATGTGCGAGTTAGCCAGCAATCCAGTGAGTTATGTAAGGCTTTACACCTAGCTCAGAGAGCTTCTCAAGATTGCCTGAGTGTAGTATTGTATTAAATGACTTAGCCATGTCAAGATATGCAGTATGCACTGTTTTACCTATATCCATTGCCTTGGTGACCCTCTCAATGAAGTCTACCAGGTTAAGTAGGCATGACCTTCACTTAAGAAAGCCAAACTAGGATGGATCCAATGTCTGTAGGTTGCCAGTGTTGTTTTTCATTTCAATGACAATTCATTCCATGGCTTTGCATATTAGACTTGTAAACTGATGTATTGCTAGCTCCTTGAGTTGGTTGATGGTCCACCCTTATGGAGAGAATGACTGTTGCATTCCTCCATTCAAATGGAACATAGCCTGTTTCAAGGCTATAGTTGAACAGTACTGCAAGTGGTTCTGACAGGTCATGCTATAGACTGATCAAGAGGCAACCAGGGATGTTGATGAGATCCATGGAGGTGGTGTTCTTGGCTTTAGTGAGGGCTGCCAGCACCTGGTCCCTACTAATAGCTTTGGAAAGTATGTTGGTGGGGATTTCACCTGGTGGAGCTGAAGAAGAGTGAGGGTGACACGTGAGCTGAATTTATCAACCAGAAGATTTGCTTTGTCACCCTGAATGGTGAAGGTGGTACCGTTCACCACTAGTTCAGCACATTACGGTGTATTACCTCTAAGTTTCTGGACACAGCAGAAGAAGGCTTTCTGATTTTCCTTAGCCTACAAGGCTAGTTGGCCTTGTTGAACTTAATTAGACCTCTTAGTTTCTATTTTGTTGTGTAAGAGAGCACTTGTCTCTAAGGGAGTTGTTCTTCCTGATTTGTCTTTAAGGGAGTTCCTGATTTTGGCCACATAATATGACTGAATAGTGGTAGTGCTATGAAAAGGGTTTTTCTAAGATAAGGTGTAGTGTTGGGGTTAGGGTTAAGGTTATCACACATTACTATAGTTAAAAAAGGACAGCAAGCGATGCAGCTACTCTGCTTGATAGGCAACAATGCATCAAAGCCAAGCATCATTTCAATGTATATCTTAAAACAAGGATATAGTAAATCCTTCAGCTATGACTCACTTAAGATTAAACCCCTGATGATAAGACTAACTGAAATGTAAGTGTTTTTCATGGGAGCAGGGCCCCTTGCCTCCCCAATGAGGGGGTGAGCCACCCAGACCCTCCAAATTTATATTACTAGTCTCTTTTTGGTCTTTGAAAAAAAAAATAGCATATATCTCTGTTTCTCATGAAAGCAGCTTTGGCATGGCATACCTCTCAACCTTTTAGTGCAAGAAATCTGGATAAAGCCTAAAATAATGTAGGCAAAGGCCCCAAAATAGGGACAGGTTTTAAATATTGCTGTTATAAAGTGTATACTCAGAAAGTTGTTAGAATAACAGGGTCTGTATTAGTATGCATTTTCTGAAGGAAATTAAGTCTGAAATACAAATGTATGCCACTATTTTAAGAGTTCAGTCCTCAATGATTTCCCAGATAACCACAAATTTTATGAGGTGAACATTTGGACAGTCTGAAAAAATTTGGACAGTTGAGGAGTATGGTCAAGGGCCAAGGGTAAGAATTTAACACATATTGCTTAATACTCTGAAGTCCATTTTGTTGTCTAAGTGAACTAAGGAGAAAAAACAATCAAAATGTCTTTGTCCAATCAAAAATGAGGCCTCACTGTACTCTGTACTCTTAACAGGTTTTTTGAAGTCTCCATTAGAGTACCTTGAAATAATTATGACTTCTGCAGATTTGCAGAATAACAAATTGTGGTGCCCGATGTATTATACTGTATGTCTGAGCCAGTGATTGGTGTAGGGCTTTGGAAACCTTTCTTCTTCCTTTGGTGTTTAAGCAGCTGAAGAGCATCATAAAATAGGACAGGTTTGTGTCATGCAGTTTACAAATAGTTACTGGATTTGATATTTAGGAATATTGCTTGGCTTTTATAAAATGTGTGTTAGAATTGAAATGAAGCTCATTTAGCTCAGAGAATTCCTTTATTGATGATTAGTATGAAACTTGGTAATATGCTTATCATGGTTGGTTTTGTGTGGTAACAAAAGAATCTTGTGAGTGTGTGTAAGTTCATAGGTTAGTAGTAGGCTATCTGCCCTTGTGGGTCATTTTAAGCCTAGCCAAATGTCCCATGCCAATGGCAAAAATCAAACCCTGTACCTTATGTGTATGAGATAAACCCAGTATCACTCATACTGTCAAAAGCAATTTAATACAAGAGACTATTTTTTTCTTTTTTTCCAATAATTTTTTATTCTTCTGTTTACTTGCTTACATGTTGCATTTATCTTTACTTGCTATGATTGTGGGTTATTTTATAACTGAAATAAGGCTCTCAGAGGTAGAGCCTATATTGTCTAGTAGAGCACACGCCTGTTGCTAAACAGTAAACACACTCAGTGTAAGTGTCTAGTATCTTATTATACCACTGGGGCATGCTGCTAGCAGGCAATAAATCACACATCACTGTGTAGATGATCCGGTGTTCCCTAAACTAACACTAACTATTAAGACATTGTGCTACAAGGAGATGTCAGTATGATGCAAACTTCAGGTACAAATGGTGTGGCAATGCTCACTAAATGTTTTGTGCAGTATACATCGATATATAATGTTGGAGGATCAGAATGTATATTTAAGCTGCTTTTGCCATGGGTCATGAGATTTTTTATGCTTACCAAGTTCTTGATAGTATAATTTATTATGCTGCTGATGGCATTTGGACTGTACCTGCAAGAAGATGTGGATTGTGTTGAATTCTGCTTTATTTTTAATATCCATTTGGTTTCTTTAAATTGCCAAAGCTGTGTTGTGTTTGGTTATGCATCACATGACAGTTAAACGATTGACTCTGAAAATACATTAAACTTTCAATAAAACCTCCTGTCTGGACATGCTTTTCATCTTGTTTGCCTATGTTTTTGTGAAAAGTGGTTTAAGACATTTTTCCCACTCCGTTCAAAAAAAAATTTTTTTTTTTGCTTGGGCATGGCTAATAAGGGTCTCACCCTGGGCTCTAAATGGCTTAGCTACTCCTCTGTCCTAACCTTAAAGTTGGTGGCTTTTGCTGTTCCCTGCTCCTACTGTAAATTTGATCTGGGACACTCCTCCCAGTCCCATCTCATTAGCTCATTCTACCTAATACAGAGGACATTTGGAAAGGCCAAACCCCTTAGCTCCTTAACCTTGAATTATCTTCTGTTCCTCCTCTCTCTCTTTCCACTTTACTGAAAAAAAAAATATTCAGCTGCTTTTACTGTATTTGTGTTTCTTCCTCCTACTCTATTACTTCATCTTGCTTTTTCTGCTACTTGCTGTTGCTTGTTCTCTAAAATGTTCAATTGCATCTTTTCTGTTGCATTTTATCGCTACTTGTTTATAGTCTGTTTAAATTGTAAGTGTTATTCTAAGCCTCTTAGTTTTGGTTTAAGCACTTGGGCTTTAGGCCTACCCCTTAGCTCTCACTGGCTTTTCTCCCTCAGAGTCTGACAAATATGGATGGACAATTTCCTACAGTTTCTCCTGCCAGTCTGGTTGATATGGGCATCCTGAGACAGTGTAGCAACTGCCTCATGTACACAGACAACAATCTACTACTATCACCTAGGAACACAATTTGTAAGAGATGCAATTACATTAGGAACCTAGAGTCTATGCTCTCTCCCTCACAGACCAGTATATCTGGCATTGAGAAGGTTATCAATACAATCACTACACCTCAAACACCACCCACACCTACACAACACACACCCACATATGCGGAGGTCCTCAACAAAAACATACCCAAACAAAGGAGACCTCCGAGGCAAAACCACACACAATCTCCACAGCCTTCCACACTACATACACTGTTGGAAACTCCTGGTGTCTGGCTGAAGTCTGATTCTCAAACAATCTGGAAATATATCGCTGATTGATAAGTATATTTCTTGGCATTTTAACCTTTCAGATTTCTGCATTGTCTTAATTTTGCCTGACTGAATTATTGTTTGCCTGACTGAATTATTTTATATATTTTCTGGCATTGTATTATGTTTCTCATCTGTCCTGAAACTATTTTTTCCCCTCCCCCCAACCTGTTCTTGTAGTGTTGTTATAGTTGGTGGCTTTGCAGTTGACCACCCCTACTGTAAATTTGATCTGGGACACCCATCCCAGTCTGGTGTTCACTCTACTTAATACAGAGAGAACATTTGAGAAAACCAACCCACTTAGGTTCTTAACCTTGAAATTTTCTTGTGCTCCTCCTTCCTCTCTCTTTGCACTTTACTAAAAAAAAATGCGCTTTATTTTGCTTTTGCCTCTTCTTAAAAGTACTCAATTGTATTTATTCTGCTGCATTTATTACTGCTTAGTAGTAGCCTGATTAAATTGTAACTGTTATTCTAAGCCTTTTGGTTTACGCACTTGGGCTTCAGACCAGTTGTTTTACATTAAGAAGGTTTGTGGTCTGCACTGTTGTGTGAGGAGAGGTTAGATTCTACCCTTCTGAGCTGGGAATTTTTGGTTAAAGGATTATTGTGCCTGCTTATTTGAACTGTTTCTTTCTGAAATTGGTGCGCCTTGTTTGCTGTAGCACAGACCAGATTCAGGCATGCTGAATCTAGCTTTGTTTGTATAACTTGAGCACTAATCCAGGCCATCTTTTTTGGGGATGGTTCCACTGCACCCTAGTGGCAGGAGTATGCAGTTAAAACTTGTCTGATTGAAGACTGTTGGAACAGGGCTCAGTTTTGAGCATTTCTACTGGTTAATTGGGTAATTTGTTTAAATCACTTTGCTCATTTTCAATTGTTATATAAAAATAAACTGCACTTTATTCATCTGCTTTTACTGTATCTGTGTTTCTTCCTACTTTATTGCATTTATTCTGCTGCATTTATTACTGCTTGTTAGTAGCCTGATTAAATTGTAACTGTTATTCTAAGCCTTTGGTTGAAGCACTTGGGTTTCAGACCAGTTGTTTTACATTAAGCAGGTTTGTGGCCTGCGCTGTTGTGGCAGGACAGGTAGCTTAAACCCTTCTAGGTTGGGAGTTGCTGACTGAAGGCTTAGTGTCTGTTATTCTAAAAGTGTATTAGTTCTGGTTTAAGGTCTTGGGCTTTGGGCCAGTTATTTTACATTAAGAAACTGTGGTCTGCACTCTTGTGGGAGGAGAGGGTAGATTCTGCCCTTCTGAGCTGGGAGTTTCTGGTTAAAGGCTTATTGTGCCTGCTTATTTGAACTGTTTCTTTCTGAAATTGGTATGCCTTGTTTGCTGTAGCATAGATTAAATTCAGACCTACTGAATCTAGCTTTGTTTGTATAACTTGAGCACTAATCCAGACCATCTTTTTTTGAAGAAGGTTCCCCTGCACCCTAGTGGCAGGAGTGTGCAGTTAGAACTTATCTGAGCGAAGATTGCTGGAACGGGGCTCAGCTTTTAGCTTTTTATTGGTTAATTGCTTAATTTGTTTTAATCAGTTTGCTCATTTGCTACTGTTATATTAAAAAAAATACACTTTATGCATCGCCACTTAGCTAGGGTTAAACTGTTCCTGGTGCCATAAAGTCTGCTCTTCAAATTTTCCCTTAGAACTAGCCAGTCTTTTAGTTTTAGCACTCAAACCTGTTTCTTTGAGCTCAGCAATTGTTCAGAACTCATTGTAAGCACTAAATAAGCTACAAATTACTACAGCACTCAACTTTCCTCACTTGTCTAGAGGAAAACAGTTTTTAGTACTTAATAAATAAGCACCTATCCAGGCATGTCTAAGGGTCAGCTCCTGGTGTTTTCTCCTGTTTACCTGATGAATCTGGGCATCTTGGAGCAATGCAGCAATTGCATCATGTACACACATAACCCTTTCCTCCTACCACCCTACATTACAACCTGTGAGAGATGCACTTATATAGCCAAACTGGAAGCAAAGCTCTCTTCACCCAAGACTGGACTAGACAGTCAAGAGGAGAAGGTAAACACTTGCACCACACCACACTCATCACATAGTCCCTCAAAACCTACACCACCAAAACACACACATAGCAACACAAAACACACACCTATATTCGCGGAGGCTCTCAATAAAAATCTGCTCAACCAACAGAGACTTCCAAAGCAGAAACGCAAGCAATATCCACCCCCACAACACAATCCAAATGACACATAGCTCACAAACTCAGTGTGCCACTCAGTCACAGCCCATAAGGCATAACAACGTACCCAACACTCTAGTCATAGGTGATTCTATAGTCAGGCACACTGATGTTCCATTCACCAGGCTAAACAAGGAGAAAGTTACTGTCAGCTGCCTGTTGGGTGCCAGGATCTGCCACATAATGCATGCACTCAGATCACTCCACAACAAGTACAAATATGACTCTGTCATTGTCCATGTTGGTGTGAATGACCTGAGAAGTACCTCCCTGGACTACATGAAACGAGGCATGAAGGAGCTCTCCGATCTTGTAGCCCAGGCAGGTAGGACCCTAGCCCTGAGTAGCATCCTGACATCACCCAGAATGATACCATAGTACAAGGACAAAATGATTGACTTCAAAAATTGGCTAAGCTTCTGGTGTCATTCTAAGGGGATCTAGTATTTGTCTGCCTGAGATGACATGATCGACAGACCACGATACTTTGCCAGAGATGGCCTGCACCTGTCGCCCTTGGGATTCCGGATACTGGCTAAGGCTCTTGCCACCCCTATAGTGCCTTTTTTAGGCAAGGTTCAAATGACAATTTTATTTATTTATTTTTATTTATTTTATTTTATTTTACATTTATTGACCGGGCTAGTCCAACTGGATACAAGTCCATTTTCAGTAGAGGCCCGGGGAGATAAGCTCCACTATAATCTACATAAATACGAGACAAACAAAAAGTACAAAACAACAAAAAAAACCAATCCAAAATACATAAACTTGAAAATATCCATCAACAAGTTGATTTATACCGTAACTTAATTCTACTGTGGATGAGTACAAATGTTTAGCAAGGCAAAAATACAGTAATGTTTACCATGAGAAAAGTCTTAGATAATTCACAAAGAGGGGAGTGAGAGGATTAATTTCCTAAATTCAGCAAGGTGGGTGAGTGGAGGGGAGATGTAGAAAAAAGGTAATACTGGGGGGGGGGATTAGTCTGGGTTAGTACATGGACATAGCCATTGTAATTTTAGTTGAATTTTTAGTTGTTTTTTAAAGAGTGGTAATGATGAGAGAGATGTCAGTTTACTGGGAAGCTTGTTCCAAATCTTGCCCACTGAGTTAGAGAAAAGAGAGTTACCTGCCTTATTGTGGGATTTCTGAATGGTTACCAGTAGTTTATTTGCAGATCGAAGGGTAGATAGGTTTGTGTAGGGGAGATGAGGTTTTTGAGAATAGGAGTTTTATTAGGCTGGTATAGAATATTATGGGTAATGGAGAGTTGTTGAAATTCAATTTGGTTATTAAGTTCTAGCCAACCTAGAAGTTTGAGATTTAGACAGTGATGAGTTCTAAATGGGGAACCTGTAGCAAACCTGGCAATATTGTTATAAGAAGTGATCAATTTGTTTAGGTTGCTTTTGGAAAGATTAGTAAAAATAGGTGAGGCATAGAGGAGGGTGGAGGTCAGATGGGTCTGGGCAATAGTAGCTCTAGCATCTGGGGTGAGAAAGGGTTTTATCCTATACAAGGATCCAAGTTTTCTGTTTACAGTTTTAATTGTAGCATTAATATGTGAATCAAAGTTGAGGTTATTATCAATTATTACACCTAAGAGTTTGATAGTTGGGTCAGGAGCTATGACTGTGCCATCGATAGATGTAATAGAGAAATGAATCGGGTGGATTTTATAGTAGGAGTGAAGAGTAGTAGTTTGTTTTTTTTGGCGTTTAGGAGTAGACAACGTTGTTGGAACCAGTTTTCTACTTGGTTAAATACAGTTTGGGTAATGGAGTGCAGTTCAGATGAGGTGGAAGCTTTACAAATCAAAGTGGAGTCATCTGCATATTGTATGCAGGTAGGTAGAGGTAATATAGTGGAAAGGTCGTTAATGAATATGGAGAAAAGTAGTGGTCCCAGGATTGATCCTTGAGGGACACCAAGGGTAATAGGGAGATGTTTGGATAGGTTGTTGCCCCACAGGACAGACTGCTGTCTATTGTCCAAGTAGGACTTGAACCATTGTAGTGCTTGTGTGTCAAGTGAGAATGAATTTAGTGTGTTGAGAAGTATTTGATGGTTAACCATATCAAAAGCTTTAGATAGGCCAATAAATAGTGCAGAGGAGAGCATGTTATTGTTATGAAGTTTATTTATACAGTCCGTAAAGGATAGGAGGGCAGTGGTGGTACTATGGGATGGTCTAAAACCATGTTGACAGTCAGCTAGTAGATTATTTTGGAGGATGTGGTCAAGAAATTGTCGATGTATGCATTTTTCCATGATTTTGGCAAGTGGTGATAGTAGGGCTATAGGTCTATAGTTGGAGAGTTCAGTTGCGTTACCACCCTTGTGAAGTGGGATTATGTGAGAGATTTTCCAGAGTGAAGGGATGTAGCTTTCGGTTATGGTTCTATTGATTAGGATAGAAATGGGATAGGCAAGAACTTTTGCAGCAGTTTGAAGGAATTCAGGTGGTAGGAGATCAGCTGAGGGAGTACAAGGTTTAAGTTTGTGAAGTAGAGTATAGATGTAGGTTGTAGGAATAGGTTTTAGGTGAAAGGTAGGAATAGGTTTTAGGTGAAAGGTAGATGGTAGGGATGTTAGGGAGGATGAGGGAGTAGAGTTAATAGGTGGTAAGGTGTTAGCTAGAGATTGGACATTTTCTGAAAAAATGTATTGAAAGCATCTGCTATCTGGATGGGAGAGTTTGGAGAGAGACCAGATGGGGTTGGTGTTTTGGAGTGGCCTGGATGTAATAGTTTGCTTATGCCTGACCAGAAGGTTTTGGGTTGACTTTGGTGCTTGTTCTGGAGTTTCAAGAAATAGTTTTTTTTATCTTGAACTATTGATTTTTTGGTGGCATTTCTAAGCTGTCTAAAGAACTGCTGATCGGTTGGGTCTTTAGTGTTTCTCCATTTGGACCAGATTTTGTTTCTTTGAAGGATTTGTTGTCTGGTTTCTTTAGTAAGCCATGGGGCTGCTTTGCTTCTAATTCTTATAGTGCGTGAAGGGGCATGGAATTCAAGAATTTGTAGGAATTTGGAGTTGAAATAGAATACTGCTTCATCAAGTGGTAGGTGCCTTAAAGATGACCAGTCACAGGATTGAAGTTCAGATTGAAAGGCTAAGGGGTCAAAGTGTTTTTTGTTGCGGGTGATTTTAAAGGGAGTTTGATTTGGGATAAAGGATTTTTGTCTAGATAAATAGGTAAGTGAGTGGTCACTAATATCGTCTGGAAGGATGCCAACTTTGTAAGAGAGGGGGTGTTTGTTGATGAGGATCCAATCTAGTATACTTTCTTTGCCGCTGGGTTTATGGATTCTGGTGGGGGTGATAATAGTTTGGGAGAAGCCATAGAGATTTATATGGGCTGTAGGTTTAAGAGTGGCACAGGTGTTCCAGTCTATATTAAAGTCACCGAGTACAATGGTTTCTTGAGGGAAGGATGTCGAAAGCCAGCAGAGGATACTTTCTAGGGTGCTGATGTTATTGCCTGGGGGTATGTAGGCGCATATTATGTAAATGGATTTTGTAGCACTGAGCTGGAGCTTAGAGATAAGGATTTCTACATTGGTGTCTGGAGGTGGTTGTATTAGTAGAGAAGTGATTTGTAAATGAGATTTATGCAGTATTGCTACCCCACCACCCTTTTTGGTGGGTCGGTCTAATCTTAAGATATTATAACCAGGTGGGAGTATTTCATTGTCTTTTGTAACAGGTTTAAGCCAGGTTTCAGTTATGCATAGGATATCAAAAGACTGAGTATCTAGTAGTGCATGTAGTTGGCTTACTTTGTTGTTAACACTCCTTATATTAAGGTGAGCTATGAGTAGAGAATTTGGGGTTAGATGGGGAGTGAAAGGGGGGTGGGGTGGCTAAGGGTGTTGCTGCCTGGTCCTGGGTTGGGATGAATGTCCCCATGAAGGAGAGGAAATCTATTGGGATAGTAGTGATGCTTCAGAAGTTTAATGCAATTTTGTTGTGATTTTCTATATTGCGTGAATGTAAGATGGGCTACTCTGTGGAATTTAGGAGATAGATAGGTTGAGTTGGATGTTATGTTTGAATGGCTTAGGGATTTAAAATCATTTATTAGCAATGTTTGTTTTAGGGGTTGGTGAGATGATGTGAATTGTAGATTTTCATAAAAGGTAATTGTGTATGGTATTGAAAGGATAGATAGGAAAGAAAGTAGGAGTGGTATTTGTACATATGTGAGTGTATGAGTAAGAGGCATGTTTGTAGGAGATTATAGAATAGTATAGGATTTAGGAGGTAGGGGTAGAGCGAGTGTGGAGTATAGAAAATATGTAAGAGGTGAGTGAGGGTAAAATGTCAGTAAGGGAGTATGTGTGTGTATGATTGGTCTGTAATGTGTTAGGGATAGCTATTGGATAGGAAGGAGGGGGTGTGGCTTTGTAAGTATAAGAGTAGGACCACTGGGGGTGGGTGGGAATTGGGGGTAGGGTAGGGGAGCGGAGTGAGCCCGCAGGGCGAACGGAGCGGGTTAGAGCAGGTAAGTGTGAGTCTGCAGAGATAATCAGAGAGCAGCAGCAGATTATTGAGGCAAAGACGTATGTCTAGGTTGAAAGAGAGTGGTAGATCAGGTGATTGGTAGAGAAATGTTGGTGGAGTGGAAGGACTGAAAAGAGTGTAGCTAGATGGTGGGAAAAGAAAGGTAGCAGCAGAGTGATGCAGCAAGGAGATTTGCAATTAGTCAGGGGAAGAGAGCTGGAAATAGTATACAGAGCAGATATATAGAAGGGTGGAGAATGAGGTATGACCCTAGTCTGGATTAGGGTGCCATCTAGTGGGTGAAAGTAAAATACAACAGAAGTATGTTTAATAGAGACAGCTGGATGATGGACTACAGATAAGAGATAGCAAAGGGAGAAAGTGGCAGATCACTATATGGGTTTAGAGGAGAAAGAAATTGCTGCAGGGTTCCCTATTTGGTAGCTTGGATTCTCTAGGTCCTAGGTCAAGTATTACTACAAAATACAGCTTAATAGGTAGGTCCAAGGTGGAACATACTTTCTTAGTCTTTTTTCTTTCTTATTGCAGCTGAGAGCAAAAATATTGAACTTGGGCAACAGGTTTCCTTGGTCACACGGTGGGATGTTTGGAACAAGTAAATCACAAGGGGGTCCTGAAAGACCAAGCAGGTCTCTTAGTACAGGATAGGGGGTAGAGAGCTAAGAGGAATAGAGAGATAAAAATTAGGTGTTAGGACAAACAATTAATAAATGCTGTAACATGTAAGCTATCATGGTACTATAAGGGTAGATTCAAGTAAAGATAGGCTTAAATTCACCACCATAACAGGTACAAGCAAGCAAAATGTGAGGATAATGCTACTCAATGCTAGAAGTCTAAATCTCAAAATGCATTCACTCGAGGCACTCCTTAAAATGAAGAACATCGACATCTGTGCAGTGACAGAGACCTGGTTCAAGGCTCCAGAGAGCACCCCTGCATTACCAGGCTGTAATTCATACCACACCTTTCAGCCACCTAACCTGGACCGGAACACTAAAGGCAGAGACGTGTCCATATTCATTAAGGATATCAACACCTCCAGGCTAGTTGCTCAGCATAATGCATCCGAGATTATCCAAGTGCAACTAACTCAGGGCAAGACCACAATCCAAATTGTAACTTGCAACAGATTCCCCACCATGCCCCAGGATTCCCATTCCTCATTTCTTGATACACTGGAAAATATTTCTGTACAACCCAACACCCTAATAATTGGCGATTTCAACTACCCCACCATTAACTGGGAAAACTACTCATGTACCAACTCTTTTGCTCAACGTTTTCTGGAATTCATAAATTCCACCGGCTTGGATCAACTTATCCACACACACACACCAGGGGCAGCAATATCCTAGACCTGGTCATTACCAACATGGGTGACCAGTGTTCCACACCAGAGGTCAATTCCATGTTGGTTAGATCCGACCACATGCTAATAAGCCTAGACATCCACATCCCACCCCCACCTCGCATTAGGGAAACCACCATGTTTTCTCTAAAGCCAACTTCACACTTCTTAAGACAGAAGTGGCAAACTTCACGACATCCATGCAGACAGACAATAGAGGTACGACTGCTGAATCCTACACAAATGCACATTATAAGCACTTACACAAGTACATGGATCGTGCTATCCCTAACAGAACCAAGATGCTATCCTCCAAAAAAAGACAGCCAATCTGGCGGTCCCCCGCCATAAACATACTCTACAACAGAAGAAAGAAACTGTTGCAAAAAAGATTAAAATCCCATGATTGGAGGAACTCCCTGGTCAGCCTCAGTAATAAGCTGAGATCCCTCATAAAATCCTCCTAGTTACGAAAAAAAAATCGCCACTGATTCTAAAGACAGCCACAAAGCATTCTATAGCTATGTCAAGAATCTCAATGGCAACACTCAGATCTGCTCTGAGTTACAGCACAATGGCACTAAATATACAGAACCAACTGATATTGCCAACATCCTGGCAGATAGGTTCAGTGCTAACTTTACCCCCCTCTCACCCCCTAAAGGGCTCATCTCTATACTGGAAGAATGCAAAGTTCCTGTAATTGCGGCTGCACAGGTAAAAACCACAGTCTCCAAAGCCAAGAACACAGCATCCATGGGACCTGACAACATCCCAGGCTGCGTTCTACATGAACTACAGAATGAACTGTCACCCCACCTAAGTACCATGCTCAATCATAGCCTCACCTCAGGCTTTGTGCCCATTGAATAGCACACAGCAATGATTATCCCACTCCACAAAGGGAGAGCTACCATGGACCCCTGAAACTACCACCCCATTAGCCTAATGAGCCTGGTCTGCAAGGCCATGGAACATATCATCATGGAACTTATAAACAAAGACATTGGTAATCTCCAAACTCTGGACCTCACCCAGTTCGGGTTTGTAAAAGGCAGATCATGTCTCCTAAGCCTGACAGACTTCTTTGAAGCAGTCACCAAAGCCATAGACGAGGGTAAGGTGGTTCACACAGCCTATCTAGATCTCGCCAAGGCTTTTGACACCATCCCCCACTCTGGAATTATAGATAAACTCACTAAACTAGGTATAAATTCCTATGTCACAAGATGGGTTGCCAACTGGCTCACTGACAGAACCCACACTGTGAAAGTAACAGACTCCAAATAAGACTTCAGACCAGTGACAAGTGGAGTACCACAGGGTTCAGTCCTGTGTCCTCTCCTGTTTGGTATCTACTTTTCTGAAGTACAAGCTAACACAGAAGGTCTTTGGCTAAAGAACTTCGTAGATGACTGCAAACTAGGAGCCATAATTGAAACTCCTAATGATGTGGACATCCTACAAAAGGGACTCACTGAGACAGATGCCTGGTGTCAAAGCCATATACTCAAGCTCAATGCCAAAAAGTGCATTTTCAGCCCCTTTGGTAAAAACTCTGTACCCATGAGTTACCACATAGGTGGTAGTCTACTTAACACTGAAAGTGTGATGAGACCTTGAGACACAGGTGGGCAGTAGTCTCTCCTTTGATAATCACATTGCCACAGTAGTCAGAAAATCCATCTATGTGGCACACCTCATCACAAAAGGTTTCTCATCCAGGAAAAAAGAGGTCATTGCTCCCCTCGACTCATCACTCATTAGACCTATTATAGAGTACAGCACCCCTTTTGGTATGTACCTTACAAGACATCTAAAACAGCTGGAAAGGCCACAGAAATACCTCACAAAGAGGATTACCGGCCTCAAACAGATACCATATGCAGACCGTCTCAGAAAACTCCAGCTTTAGTCCGTCGCATATCGCCTACTCAGAGACGATCCCTGCCTAACATACAAAGCTATGTCAAACCCAGAGCTGTTGGACATGCTCCACTTAAAGAAATCCCAATCCATCTGAGCTATATTCTCTAGAGACCTGAACATTGTCACCAAAATAAACAGAACATGCTGGAGGAATAGATTCCTGACCCAGAGACTTCCCATACTCTGGAACAAACTACCTATTTATATCAAACAAAGCTCCTCATTAGCACTCTTCAAGAAAAATCTTGATGATTAGATGGGAAATAGGAAATTCACCATGGGGATCACCTCTGTGGCTCTGCTCAACGGGGGCACAAGAAAATAATTTTCTTGGGTGGCAAAAGCCAGAGTACCTTTTTGGCTAGGCTTGTATAGGTCCTGGGGCTGATAGCCTAGTATCTACCTATGAATCTATGAACATACCACACATAGTTCGCACACCATGTAATGATAGAGTCACAGCCAACCAGAATGGGTAATCTTGTACACACTCTATCATTACGTGGAGTCAGCCTTATTGGATGTAGATGGTTTTTAAACATCAGAACCCAGATGATATATCAGATCTGAAGAAGGCTTGAATAGCTGAAAGCGCTTGTCCATCTGTTTTTCTACAAGAAGGGTTCTTTTATGCATTTTATGCTTTTTCATGAATAACGTACTGTGAAGTTTTATTTTGGTTACAGTGATTTCATTGTGGTGCAACGCTCTTCTGCTTCTTTACTTTTGTTGTCTTCTGTTGAGCATTCTTTAGCGGAGGTCACTTCTTTTTAGTATTTTGACTTGAGACATACCTTCCTGGACTACATGAAGAGAGAATTGATTGAACTCACTGAATATGTGTCCCAGGTGGGTATGTCCCTAGCCTTAAGCAGCATTCTACCGTCACCCAGAATGATGCCTCAGTACAAACAGAAAATGATTAACTTTAACAATTAGCCGAGTTTCTGGTGTCATTCCAGGAGGATCCAATACCTGACAGCCTGGGAAGATATGATCGACAGACCATGATACTTTGCCAGAGATTGCCTGCATCTGTCTCACTTGGGCTTCAGGCTTCTGGCAAAGGCTCTTGCCTCTCCCATAGTGCCTTTTTTTAGGAAAAGTGATAAGGTTAAAACTACCAACATAAATATTTCAACAAAACGAAAATTAAAGGACATGCTGATAAACGCTAGGAGTCTAAACATGAAACTGCACTCATTGCAAGCATTCTTAACCATGGTAAAATGCTGACATCTACGCAGTCACAGAAACCTGGCTCAAAGCTGTGTAGAGCACCCCAGCCTTACCTGGTTACTCATCCTATCATACATTCAGACCCCAAACTGTGGGCATTAAAGCCAAAGAGGTGGAGTTTCAATATATATATATATATATATATATATATATATATATATATATATATATATATAGATATATATGTATAAAAGACATACAGACCTCCAGGCTGGTCATACAGTATGATGCACAGGAGGCACTCCAGGTGCAGTTAACCATTGACAAGACCCCTATACAAATCATAGCTAGCTACCAGCCCCCAAATCTGACTCAATATGCCCAATCTGCCTCTCTGGACCTCTTTGAATCTATCAAGCTTCAACCCTTTACCCTGATCATGGGTGACTTTAACTACCCAAACATAGACTGGAAGAACTACTCATACCAGAACTCAAATGCTCAGAGATTCCTCGATTTTGTCAGTGCAAATGCTTTGGATGAGCTAGTCAACACCCCCAACAAGAGGTGATAATATCTTAGACTTGGTATTAACTAACATGAATAATCACTGCAGCATTCCTGCAGTATCATACTCCCTGATAAGATCCAACCTTAAAGTAGTCACTTTCAAAGTCACCATCTCCTCCGACCCCCCTCTAGCTAGGGTAAAACAAAAAAACTTCTCCAAAGCTGATTACAGCGTCCTGAAAGATGGTATAAACAGCTTCACAGCCCCCTTCCCCACTCTAGGAACTGGCACCAGTATCCAAAACTATACCAAAGCACTATATGAGCATTTATATAGATGCATGGAATCAGGAATACCCAACAGGACTAACTCATCCTCCGCAAGGAAGAGTAAACCTATCTGTGGACATCTGCAATAAATAAACTCTATAACAAAAGGAAGAAAAATTGCTGTCCAGGACCAAGAAGGAGCAGGTGCCCAATTGGAAGCAATATCTCTTTGCCACAAACAAGCAAATAAGAGCACTAGTGAAATTCTCCAAAGAAACTTTGAGTCCAGACTAGCCACATCTACTACAGGCAATCATAAGGCCATCTTCACATATGTCCACAATCTCAAAGGAAGCACCCAGATCTGTTCAGAACTGGTGGTCAAGGACATTGCATATACAAATGCCGTAGATATAGCAAACTTCCTGGCTGACAGATTCAGGGAAAACTTCACCCCTCTGTACCCCCCATCAGTAAATCATGACATTCCCATTACCTGCCCCCTTCCCCTTATATCTAGGGAACAGGACATTATTGCTCTCTCAAAGGCAAAAAATACAGCCTCCATGGGACCCAATAACATCCCAGGCTGCATCCTACTTTAACTAAGGCAGGAACTTGCAGTACCATTAGATTACTATTAGATTTAACCAAAGCTGAATACTGGCTTTGTCCCAGCTGAGTGTAGGACAGCCACTGTCATCCCTTTGCACAAAGGTGGAGTGTCCACCGATCCAGGAAATTATAGGCCCATCTAGCCTGATCTGCATGGCTGTGGAATGGATTATCATCTACCTCATTAACAAAGATATTGGCAACCTCCAAACACTCGATCCCACACAGTTTGGCTTTATCAAGGGGAGGTCATGTCTGTTAAATGCTGTCAACTTCTTTTTGACAGTCACCAAAGGCATGGATGAGGGGAAGATGGTGCACACCACCTACCTTGACTTGGCCAAAGCCTTCGACACTATTCCCCAGTCGAGCATAATAAACTCAATTAGGCATCAATCTGTATGTTACCAGATGGGTAGCTAACTGTCTGACTGATAGAATCCACCTAGTCAAAATAGGGGAAGCCACCTCAAGCAGTAGACTCTTAACAAGTGGCATACACCAGGGTTCGGTCTTGAGGCCTCTGTTATTTGGGATATACTTTTCTGAGGTGCAGGCCAAAACCAGTGGGCTATGGCTGACCAAGTTTGCAGATGAATGCAAGCTGGGCACTGTCATCAATTCCCCTAGTGATGTGTATATCCTTCAAGATGGTCTCACCCAAACAAATGACTGGTGCCAGAAACATGGCCTCAAGCTGAATACCTAAAAATGCATCATCATCCCCTTTGGGGAGAGTGACGTCCCCACAAATTATCACATTAATAACAATGTCCTCAGCACGCAATCAGTCATAAGTGATTTGGGCACCCAAGTTGATATCAATCTGACTTTTGACCACCGTGTTGCTTCTGTTGTATGGAAAACTTTCTACATGGCCCACCTCATAAGTAAGGGTATCTCATCCAGGGACAATAAGGTCATAACATCCCTGTATTCTTTCCTTATAAGGCCCATTACTGAATACAACACCCCATTTGGCATGAACCTCGCAAAGCACATGCAGGATCTGGAGAGACCACCGAAGTTCCTCACCAGGAGAAATCTATCATACAAAGACAGGCTAAAGGCCTCCTCTACTCAGTTTCATACAGACTCCACAGAGGTGACCTCTGTCTGACA
Source organism: Protopterus annectens (assembly GCF_019279795.1). NCBI lineage: Eukaryota > Metazoa > Chordata > Ceratodontiformes > Protopteridae > Protopterus > Protopterus annectens. The sequence continues at coordinate 510,199,757 of NC_056731.1, forward strand.
AGACAATCTCGGACCCTGCCTTGATGGGACTGCTGCATATTTGCTAGTGAAGCTCCACTCAAGTAACCCGCATGCACGGCCTCAACCTGGTCTGTGACATCAATAGGACTTGTTGGCAGTACAGATTTGTATCCCAGAGACTCTCCCATTTGTAGAATAGACTCCCTCTGCATGTTAAGCAGAGTACCTCTTTTCCCCTTTTTAAGCGCAACCTGGATAACTGGATGGGAAACAGAAAACATATCCCTGGGATTCCACTTGTGTCCCTGCTGGACAGGGGCATCGGGTACTGACTTGCCTAAACATGGGCTAAACTCTTGGCTAGGCTTATAAGAGCCTCAGGGCCAATAGCCTAGTAACTTCCTATGATCCTGTCATCCTATGTTTCTTAGTAAAACCATTTCTTTACCACTACCTCTACATAAGGCATCTCAGGCACACACTGCATATAATAACACACACACACACACACACACACACACACACACACACACACACACACACACACACACACACACACACACACACACACACACACACACACACACACACACACACACACACACACACACACACACACACACACACACACTCTCATATCTCCTCATTTTGAAACTTTAGGTACATATGAATTTTGGCATTAAGAAATTAAAAACCAACACATCTCCCAAAATCAAAATTCTGCCATTTGACATATTCAACTTTAAACAAACTGTGCATTTGACCAAATGCAAATTTGATAAATAAAACCCATCTAGCACACATTTAACAGAATGGGCTGTTTGACAAATGAAGGGTAACCCATATAAATAGATAAAAAGATAATGTATGTGTGTGTGTGTGTGTGTGTGTGTGTGTGTGTGTATATATATATATATATATATATATATATATATATATATATATATATATATATATATATATATAGAGATATATATATATATATATATATATATATATATATATATATATATACATATATATAGTAGCGTTGTCACCTCACAGAGGCTTTCTGGTTCAATTCTTGGCTGGGGTGCCTTCTGTGCAGAGTCTGCATGTCCTCCTTACATTTGTGTGGGTTTCCTCTGGGTGCTCCGGTTTCCTCCCATGTTTCAAAGACATGCGTTGAGAGCATTTCTCCCTAGGCCTCTGCTGAAAATTGGCTTCATTCCAAGTCAGACTTTCCCAGTAAACAAATGTTAAATAAATAAATAAATAAATATATATGTATATATATTTAATAGCCATTATACAGCTAGCAGGGAGAGCTCTTAGCAGGTACTAAGACAAGTGTTAGAAATATTGGTTCTCTCAGTTCCAAACAAATATTAATGCTAGCTGTAGAGAATATTAACCATTACTTTTTTAAAATACAATAAACACATTTTTGCAGTTGGAAAGGAGTTTCTTCACACAATGAATGTTTGACCTATAGAGAACTAAGTAATTTTTATATATGTATGTATGTTCGTACGTATGTATGTATGTACTTATTTATTTTTTTAATTTGCTTACTGGGAAAGTCTGACTGGGATAAAACCCCTTTTTGGTAAAGGCCCAGGGAAAAAGCTCTAATAGTTATATTAAAACAAATTACAAAACATTTCATAATACAACATATTAACTTAACTCCAGTAAAATGCAGTTTGACGTGAAAGTTACAGGAAATTATATAGTCAAGTTGCAAAGAATTTTATAATACAGCAGAGAAAAACATAAATCCAGGAATGACACAGATTGTACAAATAAGTAGTTGATGTTGAAGCTAATGAGAAGTTAATATTACCTGACCCAGAACTGCTACATTTGGGTATCTGAAAAAAATAATGTAGTGTATGGAGTGCCATTATTATGCTCAAAAAATGATTTAACTACATCCTTGTTCTGTAGCGTGAGGCCCATCCTTAACAATGTTTGGAGGAGGTGCTTAAAGCATCCCCTACATGCTGTTAACATCGTGTCTACAATAAAGCAGACAGCTCTGGCCAGTAAACAGCAAAAACAGAACACAAAATGGCTTCAACTCCTGTTTCTGTCTGCTGTCTGCTAAAATACGCACAGCATTTTGAATTAAACTGCTTCCCTTGGACAGGGAATAAGTAAGGACATCAACTAACCCCCCTCTGCATTACCAGCTTTCAAAGTCATGACAACACATCACGTTTTTTAATCTACCTTCTCACTAACTGATAGTACATGAGGCAGGTAAATTTCCATGCACTACATGTGCCAAGTTGCCAAGATTCACCTCTCAAGCTTTGCTCTTGAGGGGAATTTCTTGGCATCCATGTCTCGAAAATACTACATATGTCACAATCAGATATCTGATCATAATCTAATCTGTAAAGCTTGTCAGGTAGCAGCAATGTGTTATAAATTAAAAAAAATGCTAGTTTCTGTGTATATATACAATATAACACCATATTTCCCAAAATTAACTGTTCTAATAACTTATTTATGAATGCATACAATATTCGTAATATATTTGTTTTTACAAGTAAAGATTGTGATCATAACTGAGATTTCTGGGATTTCTATATCACTACCTAACCATCAGTCTTTCAACATAACATTACTTCCCTGGAACTGGTTTAGGTGTGGCACAATCTTGTCAGTCACCTGTGCTTAGCAACAAACAATTCAACACTGCAGGATAGTGTAACTACCACATGCAGTGCCCATTGTTTTCTGTCTTGCAATAAGCAGGCCAGACTTTCCAGGGTATATGTTATGAAGTGAACAAAAACGGAAAGAGTTTTTATTTAACACCATGCTTCCTCTGCTTACTTCAGACCAAGATGACACAGACTGATGTTTTGCTAATCTGACCAAAACAAGAGCTGTGGTACAATACAACCATCTAAAAATAACAGCACCTCAGTGTTTTCACTCACTATTGGGTTGCTGAATGCTTGGAAATAATTGATTTACTTTTGGAGGGGAGAGGAAGCATCCCCCCCACACACTTACACAAATGAGAAGTGTTGTACATGTTGCAGTATGCTTCATACCTCTCAACTTCTTAGAGCAAAAAGTCTGGACAAAGTCTAAAATGATAGGGGGACAAATAGGGACAGATTTTAAATATTGCTCTTACAAACTTAGAACATTGATAGAATAATAGGTTTTCAATCAGCATGAATTTTCTAAAGGATGTGGAGTCTTAAACTCAAATGTTTGTCATTATTTAATTACTTCAATCCTCAGCTATTTGACAGAAAAGTACAGATTTTAGGAGGAACACACCAAAAATATGAGGCAAAAATCTGTACAGTCTGCGAAAATATGTACAGTTGAGCTATATTGGTTTCTTGAGAAGGTGCAATTATTTTGTAGTTAACAGTACCTTTTTATATTGAATATTTGATTTCATTATCCTTTAGGTATTGATGTTAGTAATTAAATAACAGAACTGACAACTTCAAAGAAACTAAATTATATCAGTTTTATATCTGAATGCATGATTCCTTGACTGAACACCTGAGCAACAAGTGACAAAAGAAAACACTATAAACTATTTTGATAAGTATTTTTGACTCTACAGTTTACAATTACCTAGAAGTGAACCAATTCTTTTTTTTGTGGGGGGGGGGGGGTTGTTCATAGGATCAGAGGAGATTACTAGGCTAGTGACCCAGAGGTCATTTCAAGCCTAGCTGTTTCATCCCAATGTAATACCATAGAAATGTTAGTTAATACCCAATATTGCATTTAATAATGACTGCCTATGTCCAGAAGAGTTGTGGGTGCTATTCCTGGTAACAGTTTACGGTGCCCCATCCACTCATCCAGGATAATTTTGAACAGTGTCATAGAGTGCACTGTTTCACATGAATAGGTAGCGTATTCCAAAGATGTGGCAGTTGCTGGGAGATAAATCTGTCCCTCCAGTATGTCCTATTTAAGTCGCAGGCCATATTTAGGTCCCAGAAAAAGTGGAAAAAGATGAAACAATTTAACAGCTACCATTTATAGGAAAGATACTTATTCTAATACATTGTTGCGCTATCAGAGTTGTCACCATTTCCATCAAAAAACACAATTGTAGACTTTGTACTTAAGGTCCAGCTTCACAGCAAATTCCAACAGACAAAGAAGTTTTTTTTTAAACCTGAAAGCACTAACCTACTGCATTTTATTAAACTACTGTTTTTTTAATCAGCCTGGTGGTCTGGATCGTCTGTTTTTGCTACCCTTTCCATCAAAAAAGAGTGTTGTCAAGGGGCAAATGGTCAGGTTCAGTAGGCTAATAAGTGAAGAAGATTACTTCAGGCAAGAAATATATAAGTTTCTTAGGAATGTTTAAAAATAGAGGTTATCCTATGAACTTATTGTTGAAAATTAGATGTGAGATTTTTCACAAGAGGGGTACAACGTTTGCTTCTATATTAAAATCAGTAGCAACTTTTACTTGTGACAAGTCTAAGAATTCTTTTGGTAATGACGTAATGGCTATGCAATATATTAATGGTACACCTCACCTGGTTAATATTATAGCAAAAAATTGGGATTGTAGTTTTAATTCGACCTTGAAAAATAAACTTGGTTTAAGACCCAAAATAGGTTACAGCAGAGGTATGAAACTGAAGAATAGTTTTGAATCCAACGAGACAAATAAATGCTACAATTCAAAAATGTTTAAATGTGGAGTCTGCAAGGCTTGTAGGTTCATAAATGAAGGTCCCTATGTCACTATAGAAGGATATGAGAACACTTTAAGATGTCCAGGACGATGCAGTTGCAACATTACGACATTAGTTTATGTTGCAACTTGCATAGTTTGTACTGGATTTTACACAGGGAAGACGGTCAGAAAGTTGAGAGACAGGGTTATGGAACATGTGAGGGATATCAAAAACAAAAAGATGAGCAGTGCACTATATTTGCACAGTACACTATGTAAGAATTTGGGGGCAGCCACGGTGGTGCAGCAGTTAGTGTTGCTGCCTCACAGCAAGAGGTTCTCCGGTTCAATCCTCAGCTGGGGTGCCTTCTGTGCGGAGTCTGCATGTCTTCCCTGTGGTCGCATGGGTTTCCTCCGGGTGTTCCGGTTTCCTCCCACATCCCAAAGACATGCTGTAAGTGGACTGGACACTCTAAATTGGCCCTAGGTGTGACTGTGTGCATGTGTGTGTGCCTTCTGTGGAAGGTTGGGCACCAGGCTGGCAACTCGACCATGTAAAACTCCACTGCTAATCATGAGCAGACAGGTGATCAGCTGTGGCGACCCCTAACTGAGAAAAGCCGAAAGAAGAAGACACTATGTAAGAATTTTAAAAGATTTGTTTTTTTTCATAATAGGGTTTATTATAAGGATAGAGGGGGTGATGTAGATTTAGAGGTTGCCAATAAAGAAACTAAATGGCAATTTAAACTAAATGCAAAACATGAGCCAGGTCTTAATGATGGTATATCTATGGCTCCCATAATTAAACAGAGAGCTTTAATGGTTTAGAGAAATGTGCAGTTTGGTGATAATTTTATACATATTCTTTGTTTATTTTTATTTTTTCATTGTAGGTTTGCAGCCTGTAGTTTATATAAATGCAGGTTTTGTTTTTTTATTGGGTTTATATTTATTAAATGACACACTGTTACATGTGTTTCACATAAAAAAAGTTTTTAACATTGCTTGATTGGGAATCAATTATTGTTTCAGACAGGAAATTGTTCATTGATTAGTTATTATAAAAGGAAGAAGTTTTTCATTGTACTTTTGACTCTGAAGAAGCCCTATTAGAGTTGGGTGAAAGTGCTTAGTCAATTTTAACTCTTGGTGTGAAGTTTGTCCATTAACGTACTACATTGGTTTTACCACTGGTGTGGTAAATTTTTTATTTATTTTTTTATACGCAGTTATGGGACGCACCACAGAGATTACTGGGCTACAGCTCTCCCAAAGGTGTATTTCACAGTGGATAACCTCAGCAGGCTTGTCATAGTAGGGCTATGGGGAGGACAGTGTGTGTGCATAGGCCATAACCCATTCATCTAGAGGTTGACACGCCATATGCAGACACACACAGGGTCATATTTCACAGGTATGTGTATACAGCTGCTAGATGACTACTTCCTTGTACAGTCATGTTGCTAGCACATGCACCACATAGTTTGTAATGCTGACAGATACCAGTGGCTAGTATCTACAATGAGTGACATCTGAACATCATGTGGTTGTGGCCCTTTGGCTGTGTACTGGGTGGGACAGGCCTGGATGGCTCCTTGTCACAGTCACCCTCTTCCACACATCTATGTACATCTACCTTTGGCTTATTATAGTATGTTGTCCTTACATATATGTCTGTATTCCTATCCACTGTGTGTACAAAGCATGAGTGGTGTATATTGAGGATTGTCTGCACTAACATCTGCGACTGCCAGATATGTCTGGTCCACTGGTGTTTGCAGACATGGCCTTTATGTGTTTAAGTGTGCGAGCATGCCCAATAAGCCCGTCTGTATTGAATGTGTGGATCTAGTCCAGGTAGTTTGTACTGCAGTGCTGACCTTTGTGTTGTACACCTACAGGTAGCATGCTGATTCTGCAAGGTATCCGTCGATCATTTGGTATTGACTGTTACTACATTTCTACATAGGATGGGGGGCACACCTGACTATTTCTACATTTCTACACATGATTGGGGGGGGGCACACCTGACTGTTACTACATTTCTACATAGGATGGGGGCGCACACCTGACTATTTCTACATTTCTACACAGGATTGGTGGGGGGCACACCTGACTGTTACTACATTACAACATAGGATGGGGGGGCACACCTGACTATTTCTACATTTCTACACAGGATTGGGGGGGGCACACCGGACTGTTATTACATTACTATGTAGGATGGGGGGCACACCTGACTATTTCTACATTTCTACACAGGATTGGGGGGGGGCACACCTGACTGTTATTACATTACTACGTAGGATGGGGGGGCAAACCTGACACTTGTACACATTTGCTATGACTGTACTGGTATGTCAGGTACTCCATTTCATTCTGTATTCTTACCTATCATGCTGACTAGATGCATAACAGTGTACTACAGATCTTAGCTTTGGTTGCCCTACATATTAGTGTCTGACTTCCTACCCTTCAGAACTAACATCCCCCTGCCTGACCTGCTGTAGTCTGTGTAGGCTTGGGGGGGAGGTTACCCATAGCCATCATTCAGAGGCCATAGCACAGGCTCTGTTTGGGTTTGTCTACACCTGTCCTGCTGGCTGAGACTGTTGTTGGATATGTGAACCTCCCTGACTGGCATGCATGAGTCATATGGACACACGTCACCCAGCACATTTCCTGCAGTGGGTTTTGTCACCCTGTGTAGTACTGGCTACTATGGTGACTTCAGTATGTGTTACAGATGTTATGGAGCTACTGTGGGTGTCTAATTTATGCTGCCATAAAATTCAGCCACCCAATTCCCTTACATGCTCACATCCACACCATAGATACAGGTAACAACACATTCTACTCCATTTGGCAATTGGTAGGTTGATTGACTTACCTTGTGGGTGTGTGAGTACTGCAGATGGTGCTGGAGGGCTGCCTATGTTGGATGCACATAGTACACTCCCTATACATGGTTGAGCACAGGTAGTGTCATGTTTGGCATCCCTTTTACTGTATGTGCGAGTCAGAGAGAGGTGTCATTCCCTGGTTCCCTACTGTGTCAGTGTATGTGCTATGCATTGTCTATTTGCCGTGGCCTCGGCATACTGGGCACGCCTCCATCTGCCTACTGGGGCAGACTCAGGTTGTTCCTCCTTCGAGTCACTCTGTGCCTGTCCAGGCCTTGGCATTAGTTGGGGACTGTGTGGCCCTGCCCCCTGCTGTTCCTGCTGCAGCTGTTCCTCAGGATCATATTGTGTAGCATGGCACATACCACAACAATTTGGATACATGTAGCTGGTGAGTACTGCAAGGGTCCACCAGATGTGTCCAGACACCGGAACCGTGACCTGAGCATCCCAAACACACGCTTTATTATAAGTCTGTTCTGTGCGTGGGCTCATTATGGCATTCTTGTTCAGGTGTGTGTGCATTTCTGATGGGTGTCATCAGCCAAGGCTCCAGTGTGTAACCAGCATCCCCCACTAGGTGACAGTAGGGATGTCCCCATTGGCAAATCTCTGGTACAGCTGCATCAGATGCCAAATGTGGGAATCATGATAGCTTCCAGGGCAGCCAGAACACGCATTCATTATAATGCCCTGGGCATCACAGACGATCTGGCAGTTGATGGAGGGGATGCTCCTGCGGTTGATGTGGGCCCTACCCTGATCACCGGGTGGTGCTTTGATGCATATCTGCATGCAGTCTATAGCACCCACTACCTCAGGGTATTCTGCTATTTGGTGGAAGAGATGCATATTGCTGGCCAACACCTCACGGGTGTTGAGGAAATATATGTGTTCACTGGCATGTGCTGACATGGCATCCAGGAACTGGTGGAATACTCTGGATGCTGATGCCTGTGAGATCCCCATGATATCCCCAGTTGAGCTTTGAGAGGTACCTGTGGCTAGTATTCCTAGGCCTACATATACCTTGGTATCCATTGGGATGGGATCCCCTCTGTCAGTTTGGTGCGTCAGGCCTGGCTGGCACAGCTCAACAATTTGCTGTAGGAGGTCCCTGTCCACCCTATAGCGCTCCACTATCTCCAACTCATGTAGCCCCTGGTAGGTTACCCTGGGTTTGTACACTCTTCTCCATCTCCTCACTGTGGGTTGATCTGCAGCATTCACATCCTCACCACCCTCGGTCTCTTGCACATGTTGTTCTGTGTTGCCTGCTGCAGCCCCTCTCATTTTGTAGGTTTGTTTGTTAAAAGTTCCCCACTTGTATACACTGGTGGTGTAGAGTGTGGGAAAAACCAGAGGGGAAGGTGTTTGCATAGTTTAAAGTAGTGTTCTGGGCAGTGCTGGTCTGCTGCCTGTATAATTGGCTGATTCTGATACATTTCACCTGCCAGCTATGCTAGTTCACCTTGATTACCTTCCTACTGCTGTTTTCCCTTCCCACTGCCTTCCTGTTTAAGCCTGGGGGCACACCGTGCAAACAGAGTGCTCAAATGTGCACAGTACTGCTATTTCCTGGTTTAACTTTTTTTTTCTTCCTTTAAAGCCCAGAGCGCGGCGCTCACACCCACTTAGGAAATGTAAAGAGTGCTAGGCATATTCAGACACACCCCCTAGCTTAGCTCTGCTAAGCTAAGAGCAAACCCAAGCCACAGGGCTCCAGTTTGCTTACAGTATGCCTGAAACACACCCCCATGATGTCAGCTAACTCCTGGGCTTGCTCCAGGCTATTTCTACTCTTACACTGTTGGGACCTGACTAGCATGCTGGGGAAAACTAGGATTCACTATCATTCCCCTCATTTGCATAGCATTGCCTGCTAATGCATAGTTATATGTCTCACACTGAGCCCCCCCTTAGCAACTACTACTCACTGCCCATGTTGTCTTCTGCCTGCCATTGACTTTCATAGCAGAATAGTGATTTTAGTTAGAATGCTTAATTTAGGTTTATTTTGTTATTTTCCCCCAATCCCGTTTTAGAGCTGCTGTCCTACGCTTAAACAGCTGAGATTGGCTAAAAAAAATAAAAGTTGAGTTTTTTATTTTTTTAGCTGTTTGCAATGCCAATGGCCTTATACTTGGCCATTGGCATGCTTACTAACTGATATGCAGCCTTTATTTGGAGCTGTCACAGCTCAGTTTTGGATTTTGCAGAAATGTACTCTGTTACTAACCAAGTACATTTCTGCAGATTGCACTAGTCTTGCATGGCTGGTTGCAAGCTTCCTGGATCGTAATTTCACCTCACTTGCATGGATTTCTCCTGCAAATGGGTTAATTTGCATACAGGGCCTTAGTCCATGCAGGACTAGTGCAGGGGCGCTCGTGCATGCTCCTGCAGGCTGTTCCTGGATCGCACGGCAGACATATTGCCTGCTAGATCTCCTGCACCGATCTTGCACGCCATGCAAGACATAGAGAATCCGGGGGTGTGAGTTTAACACAGCAAGACTCAACCACGTCCACAGTTTGAAAAAAAAAAGTGCTGTATCTGAGGAATTTGAATAAGCAAGGGGTAATTGATTTGTTACTATTGCAGTCAGTGATGCTTGTTGATCATCCAACATCACATAAACTTTTCAAACGTTCAGGGTGGGGTGACAAGAAGCAGTCTACTTTTATATTATTACTGCTGGAAATAACAACAGGAGCAATAATAACAAATGTCAAAAAAGCTGATGGTTAAAGGCATGCGTGATGAGTTCAGGCACTGGACCTAAAAGTAATAGACTGTCTTAATCATAAATTTAAGGCACTGACTATATCTAATGAACTTTGGCACACATTTGACCTATCGGAGTTAATAAATTAAAGCTTCTGGGATAGATATGGCAGGCCTGTAAGAGCAAGTGCAAGAAACACTAATTAAAATGTGAGTAGATATCCTTAAAAAAATAAACAGCAAAAACAATTAATTATTTTTGGACAGTGCCTGTGAGGTGGTTGACGTAGATAAAAGAATTAATGTTATGCAGTTGCAGATTGATTTAGAAGCTGAGGCAGATTGTAGCAAAAGCAAGGTCAAAGGACAGTAAAGCTGCTAATATCAGCGTACTATAGTTAGAACATATACACTATTGCAAAGGACTATCTAAAAGACATCAGACAGCAACACGAAATGTCCTTCTCAGAATCAGTTAGCAGCTTCTGTGTCAGATACTAAAATACATGGTATTTTATATAAAAAGTTACAGGATATCAAACAGGGATTGTGGGTGTTTAAAACAATCATGGTGATGTGACTAGCGAATGCAGTAAGTACCATTCTGAGATTAGTACCTCATTGCACATTTAGAATGGATGTTTATGAACAGAATGCTTTGTTCAGGCCTTCCCTCCTCTAAAGTATTTGCAACAGATAGGTTACCTGATAGTGAAAAGGGGAATGGCACAAAAAGGAGAGTTTTTTTTTTGGTGTCCATCAGGTCCAAGAAAGGACTAGATTAGGCCATGAGGGGTGAAGGTCTAAATCTTGAGGAATACTTAATGTAGTCTCATGTTAACCTGGCCTGTTTTTTAACACAGGATTCAATAAAGTAAACAGTTTCAGTTAAACGCTTTACCCTTTACAGGAGATATTGGTGCACTTCAGGACAATGGAGGCTTAAATGTGCTCTGCGGGTAGAAATCGGTTCAGTAAGTTGAATGCCTTGTTTTGATAGCATACACTGCTATACAATATTACTCTTTGTTTTACTATTGTGTAATCATATGGGCTGAAAAAAGGTCCTTGGAGATTAGTGCCTTTCCTTGGTAAATTAATTATTAATTAATTAAAAGAAAAATACACCAAATGTGGCTTTGGGCTGGACACTTGGCTTTATTAAAAGTAATATAAATGAGATTTGTGTTTTTGCCTCTCTAGAACACATACACTTCTTTAGACAATATAATAATTAACAATGCAGCTTTATATACATAATACAACTCTGCCAGCCAATAAAACTAGTGCTTTTCTGTAAAACAGCATTAAAGTTAAGGGCTCAGTGTAGCTCATAGACACATTCAGTAAAACTTGCCACATGTATTCTTTAGAATTAAACACATTAATCATATCCCCACCACTGAAAAGATCATTACAAACTTCTGAAACCTAAAATAAAAGTCTTTGAAAATTGATGAATCTAATACAGTCCTTTGTATAATGTGTTTTTCCTCCTTTTTGAGACGGCATATGCTCATAAATCTGTTATTTAAGGACCTATATAGAAAGCCTGGCATGAAACACAAGAGGCCGCAAAGGTCACATTGCTAAGAAACAGCTAAAATAACCATGAGCATCATAACAGACTTAACATGTTTCACAAAAAGAAGATAAATTAGTTATAAATCTACATTGCCTGCAGTTATTACAGGAATAAGTGCCCCTCGCCGTAGTTATTAGCAGAAATCTCTAACAGCCACTTAAAAATAAATTTTTTCTTTGTTAATAAAAATGGGATAGTTCTGAATAACATCTGGGATATAAGTGACTGCTTGTCAAATTCTTTAATTCCTACTAAATGCATCCTTTATAGCTTCAGAATGTTAACTATAGGTGAAGCTAAATGTTTGCTGGAGGGAGGGAAGAGGATAACAGAAACGGGGGGGGGGGTGTCATGAATCATAGGTGTATATGGGAAGTACAATGGTAGAGTAAGGTGGGGTGGGTAGGAACTGGGGATAACAGGCTTCCCACCCTCAGACCAATGATTATGTAGACCACTCAGTTTATAGCCGGTACAGAGCAATTAACAAGGAGGCACAAAGTACAAAGGTTTTCTTCATGTACTGAATGCAGACACCAAGAAGTTAAAGAGATGAAGCAACTGTCATATATAATGTAATCTGTTGGTCAAGAGAAAGGACATTGGACAAATTAAGAAGTGGTCCTTAGACTGCAGTGACAACTCAGAATCTTAGCTAGCATTGCTACCAACAAAAACAACATAATTAGTGTCAAAATTCAAAAGGAGTTTATGGCAAGAGACCCTTTATTTCAAAATCTCAGCTTTATCTTATAACAACGTGCCTAATGAGTACCTCATTCATTAAACTTTAATAGCTTTTTCCAAACAAACTCCTTGTCTGCTTTTAAATGGCTAGCCCTGATGAACTGCCCTTTTACAATATTTTTAAATAAGATGGATGCATGAAATAATATATCATATATACATTTTGCTGACAGTGTTCTTCCTGTGATTCATAGTGGCTAAATTGCAATGACTTTCTGAGCTGACATTTTTCTTTAGATCAGCGGTGTTGTACAAATAACTGAAAAAGTTTACTAACTTAATGTCTCATGCTGAAATGAAATTAATGAAAATAACCTCTACATGTTTAAACAACTCATTTATATAAATGTATAGTTGTCCCCACTGAGCTGTTAAGTAAATTAATGTAGCTGGGTGTCATAGGTCTGCCAGTTAGCGTACAGGACCATGGCACTGAGCTGTTAAAGAGCTGCTTCCTGTAGTATAGGGTTTGATTCCCTCAGTCTTCCTTTGCCTCTTGTGTGACCTTGAGTAAATCAAGTTAACTACACAGAGATTTAGAGCAACTTGGCATTTGGGCTAGGGTTCTTAATGGGCTTCTGGACTGCATGCCTAGTAACTACCTATGAACCTACAGCCATACATTGAATCTGTTGGAAAAGTTTATTTTTAAAACTAGAAAAAATAATTTCTCAAAATTAAAAAACTCACAAATAAAATTCATGTCAAATTGCTGGCCTTCTTCCTGATCATCTCAATCTCTTGACAGTGGTTTCTTTTTCAAGTCCCAAAGTATTCCTAATCCATCACAATTTTTTTCTTTCACCCCATTTTCTTGCAGACAACCTCTCCCTTCACATCCTTCAGCTATAATCATTTTCATTTTTCAGACTTAGTCTCCCTACCTTACTACCATCTCATGTTCCAGTGTTGAAAATCTTACTCACGTGGTATACTACAAAAGTACATATCCTTCAAATGCTTCCACTATGAGTGGATGAGTCTATGTGCCAAGGACTGGAATCCTTGAACTGCATTCCATGAGAAAAAAATCTGGAAAAAAACCCCAATTTTTGAGTCCTTTATTTGCAGGGAGGAGGCAAGACCCACTGCACCCTGTATGGGGGGGGGACAACCCCCAAACTTGTATATGCCAATTCTATGGTCACACCAACTTGAAGACAGGGAAAATCCCCTGAATAGGGAACCACTGCCATCAGAAATTACTGGCAGTGATTTCCTGTGGAACTCCAATCCTCAGTGGGCTGAACTTTGGGCAAATGAAGCTTGAGAGTTCAGTCCTTGTCCACCTGTAGGTTATCCCCTTCAATATTCATTTGTAATTTGCAAATATCTCTTTCTCTATTAATTTTATACACTTACTTTCTCTTCTGGTGTATACACATTTTTTACTAACCAATCTTCACTCACTGTCATTTCTGAAACTCTTTGTCAGATTTGCAATAATCCCTTTCTCAGCTAATCACTGTCACGTTTTACCTCTTTTGAATTCATGTATTTTTCTGCTTATCTCACCTTTGCTTCTGTCTGTCTCTTTCACTCACTCTTCACCTCTTCTAATTTAAGCAAATTAAGCTTTGTTCTTTCTCTAGACAATCTTATTATTTCTTTGGTTACTCTATTATATTGTATTGCATCACACCTGTAAAAATGACAACCTTTACACATTTGTTGCATTATTGTATGCTTATAAAAATGGCAATATATATAAAATGTTTATATCTTCCATATTCTGCTGTTTTATTTTCATGCAATATGATGGAGATTTTATCCCTGCGTCTTCACTAAAAAATGGGTTATTGCCTAGCTGGACTTTCTTGATGAACAAATGTCAGGAAAATAAATATGGTAAGCTGCTGAAGCATTTTCTGTTGCTCAAACATTTCTCTTTGCAAAAAATGGAAAAGGTTTCACTGAGAAAGTCTCTCTATGGACTTTCTTATTGGCAGAGGATTGAGAAACATTGTCCCTTTCAGCTTACTGACTTGTTTGTTGACTAAACCTTTTTTTATTTTCTTCATAACCCATTCTGAATCCAAAAACATATTTGATACTAAAGAAAAAAATATTCTAAAGACAGATGACTATGCAGCTTGAATCTCATACCTGCCTCTAAGCATCCCCCTAATTTCGGAGACAAACTTGTCTTTTTCTTTTGCCTGGTATACTTGGAGTATTCTCTGAAGTCTCCAATTTTTAATGCTTTCCCTTTCTGTCACAATATTGTCAGAAATAGCTCTTTTTTGCTGGTATGACTGCATCATTACTAATATAGGTCTCAGCTGCTTTCTGCTGGCCACACTAAGAACATAAACTTGTGCATCCTCTCAGATAAATTCTGCTATATAACTCCAGTCCATTTGCTTATTTATGCTGTTATAAAATGAATGCAGTTACTCCTTCATCTTTCTCTGGTATAGCAGAAGATCTGTTTTTTTATGTGTGCTCTGTCTTCTAAGTCTACTATTTTTTGAAACAGTTTTTCTTGAGAAACCTCAAGTTCAGCCAGTCCTTTCATCATTTCACTCTCTGATTTGGCAGTTTTATCATCTCATCTCAATGGTTACTTAAAACTTCTTTTATATTTTCCAGTCTTTTGTCATTTGATGTTATATATTCATCCAGTGCCCCAGTTATTTTAAACATCTCTGAGTACATCTGATTTATTTTTTCTTCTATATTGCTGGAAACCATCTCCTGTACTAAAGTTGCAACTCAACCTTCTTTTTGCTGAATGCTGTAAAATGCTTTCCAGTCAGGACTTTGTCTTCTTCTTTTCCGGTTTGCTTTCCTTTGTTTTTCCAACTTTCTTATTTGCTGGCGTCCAGGCAATGTAATTTCTAGCCAGCAACTGAATTTTATAAATTTTGCTCAGACTGATAGCTTTTACTATGTTTATTTTATTTTATTTATTTTTTACGGTCTTCTTGGTTTTCACACTAGGAGAGTTCTTAAATGTTACTCAGTCAGCCTCCAGTTTGGAAGTCTTCCATTTGGATTTGTTTAGCAGAAAGGTGTATGCAGATTAATAAATTTAATGTCTGTATTTGGTGTACTGGCCAAAGATGAACAAGGTGAAAAGCATAAATTTATAAGCATTCCCTGTCTTTTATTATCTTTATAAACAAGCATATTATATACAAGCCAACACAGAAGAAAAACATCTGAAATTAAATTTATAGTTCAGAAGATAACAGTAGGAGGAAAGAGTTCATTTTGGGAAATATAAACATAACATTTCAACTTGGATTATACTAGGGGGAGGAGAAATTGACAGAAACTGCAGAAAAGACAGGAATAGAGAAACAGATAAGAAATAAGGTGGACTGAGACATTGTAATATATCTGAATAAACTTCATGTATGTCAAACCTGTGCCCTTTAACAAGTATTATATCATTTCTGTTGATGATGCTTTGGTATAAACAACATTTTTGACATACTAGTTAATTTGATGAATTCTTACTAAATTATGTTTATGAGCATATCAGTGTAATGCTACCTCCTAATAATTTGCTCTGTACAGACCTACAGTGTAATACTGTGGTTCTTTATCAGTGTGCCATATGATAAATCTATTTTGAACTTACATCCATAGACTTTCTTACTGTCTCTTTACTCTTAGAATAGCTTGTGTTTTCTTGTTTGACTCACAATGGTCCTTCCTCCATCTCTTTTGGAGTAAACTTCACCTATGTGTTATCTTTATTGCTTCCATATATTTCAGGTTACAGAATTTCTCTGTTTTCTTTCCTTTCAAAGCCTGTGGTCACTACTTTGGTCCCTGACCTTGAGACAGCAAGAGCTCTGCTACAAGGCACATTCTGCAGACGTTTTCACTGAGAACATTGCCATTGTACAATGTAAGCAAGTTTAACATGAAGAACCTTCTGTGTATTAACTTAAATAAAATACTTACCTGTCCTTTGCTGGAAAGTGGCAGTGATATTTCTCCTAAAGGAGTTGTCATTGCAGTCTAAGGACCCCTTATTGATATGGCCACTGTCCCTTCTCCTGACCAACAGACTACATTATATATAAAGATGCTTCAGTACATGAAGAAAACCTTTGAACTTTGTGCCCCTTTGTTAATTGCTCTGGACTGGCTATAAACTGATTGCTCTACGTAATAATTGGTCTGAGGGTGGGAAGCCCATTACCCCCAATTACTACCCACCCCACCTTACTCTACCACTGTACTTCCCATATACACCTACTATTCATGACACCCCCTCCCTATACCTTCCCAAACAACTTTACTGCTATCATAGAAATACTCCTGTTTCTAGTCTTCTCTTATTTACCTCCATCAAACATTTAACACAATTTCCGACTGCCATTTCCCTCCCATGCCGCTTTGCACTATATCCTGTCTTACTCAGACCCCTCCCCAACTGTACCTCTATTTTTTTCCAGACCAACTCCCTCTTCCTTTCATACTTGCAATATTCTCTCATATACTACAATCAAATTAATGGTTATCTTGCATATCTTCCTCTATATCTCTCAGCCTTCCCCTTATCTCTCTGTATAGCTTATACCCCACAAACCTGTCTCTCTCTATGTCCATATACAATTAAATCAGTACTTTTTTCTTAATACCCATCTTTGCCATACCTATTTTACTGAGAAACAGACTCCTCACCATATAAATTCATCCTTATTCATATCAGTATTTCCCTGTACCTACCTTTTAGTCCCTATACCTACCTATCAGTCTCTGCACTTACCTGTCAATCCTTCTTATCATCTTACTCTACTCTTCCCATTAATCTCTAGTACCTATAAGTGCATCCACCTACACTCCTGCTATCACGCACTATCACCTATCCATGCATCCTTCTAAATCCCAAATATGCCACTACTTAATCTTCTGTCACTAGCATTTCTCACTATGCTCACACTCTCAACCAGCTATAACAAGCCTCTCTCCCACTGTTACTTACCTACACCTGATACTCAATACATAAACTAGAATACCACAGCACATTTCTCTAATATCTCTTCTAGCCTATCAAGATTAATTACATTAGCACCCTGAAATACAGACAGGCAACAGATGCTCCCCCATTATCCAAAATCATGTATAAACTCAAGCCCAAATATAAGTGACTCTTCAATAGACACATTGCTAACTGGATAATAATACTGGGAGGGGACATACATCCCAATCCTGGACCCAGTTATCTAACCCCAGACCCCATCAAATCAGCTGCCATACATTCCAAAATGGCAACAGGCTGCCTCTCCAACCACGTAGGACTTAAAATACTACACACTAATCTACAAACTCTTTAGAACAAAATCACAGAAGTCCATGTCAATATATATCACTACTTCCCTGATCTCTTTATAAGCACAGAATCCTGATTAAAGATTACTATCAAAGATACAGACATACTCAGACAAGCTAGAACCAACAGAAAAGCAGGTGGAGTTGCTATTTTCTACACATGTGTTTTAGATTGCTCCACATACCGTGATACTATATCCACTTTCAAAATTGCTGAACTTCTCATGTCACTCCTCAAAATGATTACTCACAAATCTCTAGCCATGATAGGTCTGTGCATACTAAATGGGAACAACATTCTCATCCTGGAAAAGATCCTTTCCTGGATCTCAGCCAACACAAGACTGGAAACCGTCTTTTTAAGAGATGCTAGCATAGAATGGCAAAAGATAGCCCTAGAAAACCCAACAAATTCAATTCAGCTATATGACTTCTCTCAACTGATCATGACTCCGGATAAAATTAACAAGGTCACATACAAAGAATCCATCCTAGATTGGATTCTAACATCCTCAAACAATGTAAAATCCAAATTACCTCCCAATTGAAGCACCAGCTAAGTTACATAATCAGACATCCCAAACAGTCCCTCAAGGTTCATCACTATAACACAGTCATAAACCTAAGTAACTTCAATAACTAATAAACAACCAGCTTGATCCAGATCATCCAGATCAGCTGACATTCTTCTCTTCTGATGGAGGAGGAGTTTTATTATTATTTAATAATATCACAAATAAAGCAAGAAAAAGCAAGCAAAGCACAAAAAAAATAAAAACAAATCAGCCCCTTAGTTAACTAAAAAAAAAAAATCCCAAAAAACAAAAAAACAAAACAAAATAGGGATAAAGGGATGATGTTGTATACAAACCAAGTCTCAAACATCCCTGCAACAATATAGGCAGTTAAGGCACCATACCAAACAATGCATAAAACAGGACAAAAAAGCTTATTATACCAACATCAGAAATTCATGATTAAACAATCAAAAAAAAAAAAACTATAATAATTAACAATACATTGCTCCTTGGAAAAAATCAACCCAACCCAGCCCATTCTCATCCAGTGACTCAAACAGATGCCCTACACAGTTAGGCTAAAGAAACCCCAGCTCTACTCAGTTGCTTACCGCCAATACAAAACTACTACAAATCCAGCCATCTGTGCCTGATGTATAAAGCAATTAGTCCAACATCCACAATTAATGGACATGCTCCACCTCAACAACAGCCATTGACCAAATCCATCAGAACTCAAACTTGTTCCAGTGACTTAAATCCTGTCTCACAGAAATAAATAGAACATGCCCCACTGTAGGGACAAGCCTATTAATACTTCCCAGAAGGAGGCACATCCCTCACTCTGGAACAAAATCCCAATCCATGTCAGACAGAGCTCCTCAATGACCCTCTTCAAGCAAGAATCGCAATACAATGACGTTCTGGATGGGAGATATAATAAATCACAACAGAAATCTCAGGTTCTCTGTCACTGCTATTTATGGATCAATCCAAGGCATTGATGTAAACTAACATCCTCTTAAACTATCTTCTGTTACCTACCATACAGAGGTCCCAAGCAGTGAAATGGCAATCTAAGTTTCCAGGGTGGCAAAGGCTCCAACCACTACAGTTTCGCTAGGCTTGTAAATGCCCTAGGGCAGATAGCCTAGTATCAACCTATGAACCTATGAACCTATGTGAGGGGTCTAGAGTCTGCAGTAGACCTTCTATGTCATTATTGATTTGTTCCATAATAATTAATTCTGTTGCTTGTATACAAGGCTGGTAAGACTAATGGGTCTATATTTACATGGCTCAGCATAAGGGTTGCCCTTATGGAAAGGAGCAGTGATGGCATTTCTCAATTCTTTAGGTCCCTATCCTGTGGAGAGCTTCGGTAAAAATATATATATATTGGCTGTTTGGATCTCGAACAGTGAGATGGTATTTAGTTTGTTCCATAATGATGCCATTTTGTACTGCTGATTTCAAAAATTTATCTAGTTGTTGTTTGAACATGCTAGATGGATCAAGGGGCATTCTAGTATAGTATCTGCCATCAACTAGTTGTCTTCGAGCCTCGGCATCATAGTGTGACCAATTCATGACAACCACAGCACCACCTTTGTCTGCAGAAATGATTACCAAGTTTTTATTATTGGCAAGTTCTTGTAGAGCCAACATATCAGACTTTGAGAGATTATTGCATCTTGCATGAGCCACATTTGAATTAAAGTGCAGATCTTTGAGTACACTATTTTGAAAAAGACTCATGCAATGGTGCATCGGTAGAACAAAGGTGGATTTGTGGTATTTGAATGAATCCCCAATTGAATAATCATTAGTACTTTCATGGAAATGCACTTTGAGATTTAGCAATCTACAAAAAGCTATAACATCCTGTGCCAATACATCTTCCCGAACAAAAAAAAAAACATGTATAAAAGGAAGGCCTTTATTTAACAAAGCTATTTGTGAATCCGATAATGTTACATCAGAAATATTTAATACATTTGTTTTAGAACAACTATTTACTTGTTCGTCAGGAGTTCCATCAAACCCTCCATGTTTTTGATGTTTGCGATGTTTTCTGCCTGCCCTCTTATAAGGCCTAAAGGGACAGTACTATTATTGGGTTTGGGAGTTGGAGAGTCAGAGGTCTGTTGTATGTCTAGATCTGTATCAGATGATGAATCACCCCCAGATGAATCAGTATAAGTATTACGTTTCCTAAGAATGTACTTGGGACATTTGCATTTGGGGGTTGTCTTGCTTTTATTGCCCCCCCTTCAAATCTAACATGTCTTGTATAATTGAAGGGGTGGCCTTTGTCATAATCCATTTGGTCTCTTTGGAACTTTTTGAGTTTCCTATCCCTGAGCTGTGCTTCAAAAGTTAATAAATCCGAATTAAGCTTGGTCAACTGTGTAGAATAAAAAGGTTGACCAATATATTGATTGCTGCCCTCACATAACTGACCAACTGTATTTATTTGTTGATCAATAACCTTTTCATAATATCTAGCCAGCATCTCTGCAAATCCCATTGAACATTTTTATTGTATAGCAAACCATTCATTTGTGAACTGATCATCCATATCATTAACTAACGGCTGGATTTTTACTCTGAGCCCTCTGGGAGTTATACCTTTTGCCATGTGCACTTTAAATAATTTAAGATGCCAAACATTGGATCTTAAAGTTTTCATGGTTTTGTTAAGTTGATGAAACAATCCTTCACAGCAAAACTGTGGATTGTCAATAGTATTTGAACTATTGTCATTATTGGGATCTGTGATACCAAAAATACCCAGGTTTTCCTTATCAGAAGATAAACCTGCCAAAATACTTATTAGATCCATTGTACAAAAGGTTAATACCGAATGTAAAAAACAGTAATCAAAAACCAATGCAAACACTCGAATTATGAAAAGAAATAACTGCAACAAAAGATCATGAATACCGACTTCAGAAAACATGGTAAGTTACATATATATGTATATATCCATCCAAAAGAAAAAAGTCACCCACCTACATATACATACACAGTAATGGTTAAAAAGAAGACCCAGGCCTAATGATATAATCAACCTCCAAAGTTAGATGCAGTGCCATGTCCGAAAAGCAAATATACTTTACTAGAGACACTCTGTTCGTTGAACTGGACAATAATGGCCCCTGCTAGATCTAAATCAACAATATATTTGAAATTCACCACTTGAGTATTTGTCTAAAATTATATCGGTCTGTCCTGAAAATAATCTACAGATGTGATAGGATATAGATAGGATAATAGGTGATAGGAACCAAAATTAAATGGGATGGAAAAGAAGTGGATTGTTAAATTGGGAGGGCTGTTCAGCCCAGGCTTAAATGAATATTTATGAGCTCACCAATAACATTTTAGTGTCAATTAAAGTTATACTATATATATGCTCACAAGATGTTCTGTATCTGCTACACTGATGAAGGCTAGGTTAATTCCTTAACCAAAACTGGTCTGTTTTTTCTTGTGTTTTATGTAGTAATAAATAATTAATAACACAGCGTACAGTTGCAGGCTATTTTTGTTGTTTGTTCATAGTTTCTAGCCGTGCAATCACTTCCATGCAGGGGATTTCTTTTTTGGACCCTGTCATTACCAATAATGTAAAAATGTGTTTTGTTAAGCATGCTTTGGACCTGTTCTAAATGAAGTACAAGACTGGTCAGGACAAGTAACATAGCTATGAAAATAGTAATACATATGGATATGCCCCTACCACTACTAGTGGTATTGAATGCATGATAGGTAGTGATCTCTGGACTAAAAGGAGTGTTTTCCATAGAATGGAATCAGGTTTCAGTAGTTACAAATATGTGCATATTCTCCAGGCAAAGGGAAGTGCTCAGGTTAAACATTTTGTCTCTGGGGCATCTTGTGTTGACCACAAAAGTAGGTCAGGTTTGTTGTTCATCTTTTGTTGAGCAGAGCCACCTTGGTGCCTACTAGATTGGAATATATCAGCCTGGAATGTCTAATAATTTCACTTTGCTTAAAGAAAGGTACTTTGGGGTGGAAAATGTTTTTTCCACTATGCAAAAGCTGTCAAAGGCCAGGTGCAGCCCATCCTTACTGAAGCAGGAATGTTTGCTTACAATGTTCTCCTAAGCTGTCACAAACTGGATCCCTCTTGAATGATACCATTTATGTAGCCAGTTATCAAAGCTTATGATGGTCGATTTGTATTTAGTCATCATTATAGGCAAGGGCAGAATACTACTCAATGCAAGAGAGTTTCCCCACCTGCTTACAACTCCACCATGTCTCTCTGCCTCTCCTCTGTAATGGACTGCCTGAGATCACTTACCCCAGCATGAGTTGTTGAAAGGTCATAAAGGTCATAGTCATATTTTAGGTATTTCTGGCCTCGAATGCACTGGTAATGTCCTTAATCTTTACAACTGAGAACAACTGATGGGCATTTTGTCACTTGTCAGTCTGATAAGGTCAGAGTATGTATGCTTAATAATAGAGTCACAAAAAACTAGAACATTTTGGTACTGACCAGGTTAAACTCAATCACGACCAAAATATTTCCTATAAGTAGAGCTGCATCATGTCTTCTTCAAGAAGCAATCAGATTTGTTGAAAAATTCATCTCAACCTTTCTGGCATGCAAACATATTTGTGAAACATTTCTATGCAGATATTCTAAAATATTATGATCTTATTTATTTATTTTTATTTATTTATTTAACATTTGTTTACCAGGAAAGTCCGACTGGACATAGTTCCTTTTTCAGTGGAGGCCTGGGGAATAAAGCTCCAGTTAAGCAAAATGACAAGTTTGAGTTACAGTTATAGGTAATATAAGACTTACACAAAAACAATGTTTATATACACTGCAAAAGAAAAAGGCTTGTCTGCAAGCAAGCTCAAAGTATCAAACATAAAAGTTACAAAAATATAAATATAAAATGTCTTATTTAAACATGTACAATAGACATCACAGTATGAGGATGCATATACATATGCATATGTCATTTGTCATGCTTGGGAAGCAAAAGGGACTCCTGAGAGAAAGAGAGGACAGATGCCTCAGTTAGGATTCATTGGGAGGGCAATGAGATACAAAGTTAGTTAGAGATGCAGAGCTGAGCAGTTAAAGGTCTATCCAGGGCAGGTACAAGAACAGAGCCAGGAGTCTTTCAGGTGTAGTTTTAGAAGTTTTTTAAACTGTGTCAAAGAGCAGCAGGTAGTAATGTGGCTGGGCAGTTTGTTCCATATGTTAGGGATGTAGTTTGAGAAGAGTGATTCTCCAGCTGTGTTATTTGCTTTGGTGGTGTCTAGTAAGAATTTATTATTAGAGCAGAGTGGTTTAGAAGTAATGTATGGTTGTAATAGTTTTTGGAGGGCAGGGGTTTTGTCTGGTTGATGCAATATTTTGTGGGCAAAGGTTAACTGATTAAAGCATAGTAGCTCAGGAAGTTCTAGCCATTCTAGTTGTTTAAGAACTGTACAGTCATGTGTTCTGTATGGGGAATCAGTGTCTAACTTGGCAATTTTATTATAACAAGCTTTGAGTTTGGTTAGTTCAGATTTGTGGAGGTTGGTTAGGATTCGGGAGGCATATAGGAAGGATGATAGGAGATGCATGCGAGCAATAGTAGCTTTTGCGTGTCTGTCAGAAATTGTTTGTTTCTGTAAAGTAAACCTAGTTTATTATGGACCTTCTTAATGGTTTGTGTTTTGTGTATATCGAACTTCATGTTTTTGTCAATTTCTACACCCAACAGTTTGGTATGAGTTGTAGGTGTGATGGTAGTTTTATTTTTGGATAGGGTGGTGAATGTTGGGGAGGAAGGGGTCACTTTTGTTGGGGAGAAGAGAAGGATCTTTGTTTTTCTGGGGTTTAGTATGAGTTGGGAGTTCCTGAGCCATATTTCTATGGAGAGGAAGGAGTCTTGGGTCGTGGTGTGAAGGTCATGAAGGGAGGAAGCTGTGCAGATTAGCACAGAGTCACCTGCATATTGTATGATAATGGCTTGTAGTGTGGCGGTTTGGAGCTGGTTGGAGAAGAGTGTGAAGAGTAGAGGTCCAAGGATGGAGCCTTGTGGAACCCGTAAGGTAACAGGGAGAAGAGCGGAAAGTTGTTGTTGCCATTGGACGGTCTGCTGTCGTCCTGATAGGTAACTTCTGAACCATGTGATAGTGGAGTTACTGAGATTCAGGGTGGAGAGAATGGTGATGAGTTTGTCATGGCTGACCATATCAAAGGCCTTTGACAAGTCTAAAAATGTAGCAGATACAAACAGTCCTCTGTTTCTATAGTGGTTTACTGCATTTGTGAAGGACATGAGGGCTGTGGTATTGCTGTCAGAGGGGTGGAAACCATGTTGAGTGTTTGACAATAGTTTATTTCTGTTAAGGTAAGTCATTAATTGAGTGTGCATAGTCCTCTTTAAGATTTTAGATAGGGGACAAGATGGCAATTGGTCTATAATTAGTAAGTTCAGTTGAGTTACCTCCTTTATGTAAGGGTATTATGTGTGAGATTTTCCAAATATCTGGGACCATGTTTTCTGATAATGATCTGTTTATGAGTATGGCTACTGGGTATGCTAAAGCATCTGCTGCAATTTGCAGAAATTCTGCTGGGAGGTTGTCAGCAGCTAATGTGGTAGGTTTTAGTTTTCTTAGTAGTTTTCTTGTGGTATCAACAGACACTGGGTGGAATGTAAAGAGGTTGCAGCTATTTTGGGAGTTGGTGCTTTGTTGGGCTGTGGGTGCAGTTGGGGTGGTGGAGACAGTGTGAGAATTAGCAAGGGTTTGGATAGTTTCAGTAAAGTATTTATTGAACTGGGTTGCTATGCTGTCAGGATTGATGGCTGATGGGGTAGGAGTAGCTGATTTGCCTGGTAGAAGTATATCATTATTTGTGGCCCAGTATCTTTGAGGGTTATTATGGTATTTTTTCTGGATATTATGATAGTAGTTGGTTTTGTCTGATCTTACTAATTTCTTGGCTTTATTTTGCAGTTCTAGGAATCTTTGTCTTGTTGATGAGGTTTTGTGTTTGTGGAACTGTTCTCATGCCTCGTCTCTACCCTGGAGTAAGGATCTGCATTTCTTACTAAGCCAGGGTGCATAGTTAGATTTGACTCTGGTTGTTCGAGAGGGTGTGTGGCAGTTTAGTATGTCAAGGAAGGTGGTGCTAAAGGAGTTGACTGTGTCTTCAAGGGGTAGCTGTCTAAGTGATTCACAGTTGCAGCTATTTAGTCTGGAGATGAATTTGTTTGGGTTAAAGTTTTTTTCACTTCTAATTAGCCGGTAGGTTGATTGGCTGGTGTGGGGTGTATGGGATCTTAGTAAAAAGGATGGCAGATGATCACTCAGACCATCAGGGAGGCAGCCTGATTGGCTTGACAGGGATGGGTTGTTCACTAAGATCCAGTCTAGGATAGAGTGTCGGTTGGAAGATTTGTCAATCCTGGTAGGAGATGTGATAAGTTGGGTGAACCCATGTAGGTTGATATGTGATGCTGGGGTTTGAGAGGAACAGTTGAGCCAGTCAATATTGAAGTCTCCCATTAGTATAGTTTCCTGTTGGAGGGAATTACAGGCCCAGTATAGAATAATCTCTAGTGTGGGAATGTTGTTCCCAGGTGGGATATAACAACCTATGATGTTAATTTGCTTTTTTGGGTTAAGTGTCAATTTGGTACAGATAAGTTCTGCATTATCAAAGTTGGGGATGCTTAGTTGTAGGCAGTCAACCAATAGGTGGTCTTTGAATAGGATAGCTACCCATCCACCCCCTTTGGATATCATGTCTTTTCATAGAATGTTGAATCTGGGAGCTACAATTTTATCGTTGTTATTGCTGGGTTTGAGCCAAGTTTCTGTAAGTATTACTATATCTGGGGAATGGTGGAAGAGCAGGGCATGCAGGTCATGGACTTTGTTTCCAATACATCTTGCATTTATGTTAAGGAGGAGAAGGGAATTGTTATGTTTCTGGTGTAATTAGACCTGGGTCAATGGTGGTGGAGTTGTTTACTTGATTTTGGGGGGAATTGGGGCCAGGATGTGGGTGTATGTCACCGGAGAGGATTACCTGACCGATAAGGTGTGAGATTAACTTGGTAACTTTGTGAAGTAGTTTAGTGTGTTTTTGATAGCTGTGGGATGATGCAGATTGAGGTAGAATTTTCTTAGTGTGGTAGTCTGTGTGGCTGCTATTGAAAAGATCTGGAGATATGGGAGTGTAAGGTGGACTATTGTGATGGGCCAAAGAGGAGGTTTGGGAGGGAGGTGAATGATTGCCTGGTAATGGTGTCTAGTATTATCTGAGAGAGTAGAAAACTACTAGCAGTAATGCAGAGATGATATACATGGCTGTTTGGGTTAGGTGTTTGTTATTAAGGAGGGATATTTTATTAGGGTATGATGTTTTAGAAAGGGGAGGGAGGTGTGTAAATGTAGATAAAGGCAGGTGGGTGTTGCCTGAGTAGGTGTGGTGAACTGGCCTAATTAGTGAAAGTGTGGGTTTAGATTGGTTATGGCCAATGTGGGCATGCCTTGATAGGTATAAATCTAGTGAAAGTAGAGGTGGGTGGGAATGGGGGTAGAGTAGAGGAGCAGAGTGAGCCCAGAGAGGGATGAACTAGGGCTGACTGCAAGCACAAAAACAATCAGTATATTGCAGCTAGTCCAGGTCAGTATGTTAGATACCCTATACACTGGATATAGCATGTCTATGCAATAGGTGTAGTCTCTCCCATGCAGTCATTTCAGTCTTCTCTAGCATATCACCACACCCCACTTATATTACTCAGGACTTTCATATTTAGATCTCAGGGCCTTGTATGCTCTACTTACAGTGTACTTTGTAAGTGGAGCACCACCTCCAACTTCTAGTAATAGAGAATGCCTGTGTTGTAGCAGTTTTTAACAAACCAGTCAGGGCCATCACTTCAGTTATATTAATAGGCTCATATGAAATACTAGGCAAGGAGTCTGCAGACTTTTACAAGCCTAGCTAATAACCAGAGGTTAGAATCAAACCTTGTGTGATGGTCCCTACTCCGGGCCAGTAATCAAGGAGCCTCAATCCTCATCACTGGCACTGGTTTGGGATGGCCTGTAGGATCAACGATGGATGCACACAGTATTTTCAGATGCAGCTCTCTTCAGCAAGCACATTTCCCTTAACAGCACACAGGAAGCACACTCCAGACCTGGGGCTGGACTCTCTTTCTCACTCCAGGCCCCAAGCAAGACTCCACACTGACCACTTTGTAGTTCTTTGTCCCTGTTCCCAGTAGCTGAAACACACTCTTGGATATGTAATTTTCACACACACACACACACACACACACACACACACACACACACACACACACACACACACACACACACACACACACACCTGGGAAAGGCTGGCACAGATTTACCAGCTGTTCCCCCTCTGCCTAGACTAGGAGGTAATTACGCTGCCACCAATCAGCTACTCTAAGGCTCTTACAAGGATACCCAATTATACTGAGTATAATTAATACTAATATAATTGGTAGCATTTGACTGATGCAGCAAAGTTTTCAGGAGCAGCCACAGCATCACTAAAATAAGCATATGTACTCTTAAGATGTTAAAAGTATTCTGTAAAAGACCAACCACAATAAAATGTATAGACATATTTAATAACACATAATAAAATAGAAAACATGAGAATACTGAATATCTAGTTACAATAAACAGAGTTTCAATCACAGGAGATATAAAAATAACACAGTTAGATAGATTCACACAGATGCAGAAAAACAATATTTAACTAATCTCACTATATTTTCCTGACTGACTAAATAACTACTGTTCCCTTATCAAGGCAAGATGAAGTGTGTTGAGTTGCTTACTACAGCAAGGCAAGATGAGGTGTGTGGTTGTGTGAAATATCTGTGAAAAATGTTTCCTGTCAGGTTCCAAAGTGCTGCTGTGAGAGTTCTGGAATATATCTCACTAATATCTAAAACATCATTTCAGTGCTGGCTATAGAATGACATCACATCTGATCACATGTTGCTGGTACAATACACACCCAGAGCTTTACTAAGATTTGTTGCAGCATCTGAAAGCTATTAAACAATTTCCAAAACTTCCACCCTTCCAGAATAGCAGTTAGTTCACCCCTAAGGACAATACAGTTAGACTCCTAGTCCTGGTTTTCCCAGACATTTTTGTCTCTGGCTGCAATTAGACCTATAAGTTAAAATTCTTTATGGCCTAAACCAACCCATTTAATTTTCAACCTATTTCTTTCAAAATTAGCTGGATTGAGATTACCTTTTCCCTTCCAGAATTCTCTGGAAACATATACATGTAATCAGTTATAATAACACTGTCCGACATACATGTATATCTCTTTTCTGTCCAGCAGGACCCACTGTTGAATCATTTTTAACTCAAGCAACTTTACAAATACATTTTTAACACAAGCATCTGCACAAATCAATGTGACAAATGAGATAATTTTTTTACAAAACTCCAGATAGCTATGCTGGCATATATTACACATGCACCTCCCTACTCTCCCTGGCACAGCTGTCACTACCTCATATCATATCATCACATCTCTCCCCCCTCTGAAGACTCAAGCTAGTTTTTCAAGTGATCCTGGGAAAATGTTGCTTGAAAGAAATGTGCCTGTCTGGGAACACATTAACCTATACCCTGTTTTGACAGGCCATCTGCATTGGCATTGCTGTCCCCACTATGGTGTTGCACTGTCTTGTCATATGCCTGAAACTCTAGACTCCACCTTTATAACTTGGCATTTTTCTCACTGGCATGATGTAACCATGTTAAAGTATTGTGGTCTGTAACCACAGTGAATTTCCTTCCATACAGATAGGTCTGAAGTTTCTGCAGTGCCCATACTATGGCTAGACATGTTTTTCCTACAGCTGCATAACATTCGTCCCTGGGTTGGAGTCTACATCTGAGATATACAACTGAGTGCTCTTCTACCTCTGAGGAAACCTGGCTGAGTGCAGTCCCCATCCCATAGTTTGAAACATCCACCTGCTCAACAAATTCTTTGCTGTGATCTGGACTGGCTAACACAGGGGGTCCTCCCAAAGCTCCTTTAAGCTTTTGTAATGCCTGCAGCTTATTGTGTCTGACAGGAATGAGCACCATCACCTGCTGTCCCACAGTATACTCAATCATACCAGACATTTTTCTGATGTTGGGCCCCTGCCATGTTCTTCTGAGACAAGCCCATGAGCTCCCTAAGCCTTGTCCTGAAGTTTAGGATATATGTCACAACAGACTCCTTGTGGGATTCACACTTACCCTCCTACTCATCATTAATCACATCTAAAGACCCCCTTACCCTATGCCTATACAGCAACACAAAGTGTGAAAAACCTGTGGATTCCTGGGGTACCTCTCTGAATGTAAACAGCAGATGGGGCAAATATTTGTCCCACTCTCACTTAAACTGGTCTGCAAATGCCCATAGCATGGTCTTTAGTGTAGAGTGTAACCTCTCCACAAGACCATTAGTCGGGGGGGGTCTTTAGGTGCTTCACCCACAGTGCTTCCACAGACAAGCCAGCAGGTCTGACATGAAATTGGCACCTCTGTCAGTCAGTATTTCTTTCAAGAAACCTACCCTGCTGAAAATCTCTAACAAAGCATTTGCATCTTCTCTGCAACCACCTCAGGATATTTAGTAGCTTAATCTACTAACACCAGTATATACCTCTTCCTTGTGGAGCTTGGGGTACTTAGAGGCCCCATAATATCCATAGTTACCCTCTGAAATGGCTCTAAATCACAGGCAAAGGCATCAAAGGAGGTTTGACATTGTCTTCTGCCTTGCCTACCTTTTGGTACTGCTCACAGGTCCTGCAGTACTCTCTTACATCCCTGGAAATTCCAGGCCAGTAAAAGTTCTGCATAATACGTCTCTTGGTACACTTTATGCCCATATGACTTGCAAAAGAAATGTCATGAGCTATGGCTAGAAGTGCCAGATTGTAGGGTCTGGGTACTACCAATTGTTGTATTACCTCACCCTCTAACCCTCTCTCAGGGGTCCACTCTCTATACAGGAACCCTTTGTTCCAGTATATAAACTTCCCTTTTCCTTGACAATCAGGTGCCTGCTTACCTACCTCTCTCAAGCCATGTAAGGTAGGGTCCGAAAGCTGAGCCTGTCTCAAATCTGCCCTTATGACCCTTCCCATCTCCTTCTCCACAGGAAGCCTGGTAGCTTCTGACAGTGGTGTCTCACTATCAGCCTGAGTACTACTACTCACCTCTGTCCTTGCAGTCACCCTGTCCATGGAAACATCAGTTCCCACCAGCAGCTGTGGCTTACTTTCAGGCTCGGGTCTATATTATAACACTGAATGACTAAAATCGCGAATGCTCTAAAGAGTGAAAATGCAGGACCCTGAACTGCTTTTTTTGAGATCGCAGTACAGTGAAGATCAGAATATTTGCCCTTTCCTCACTGTACTGCAATCTCACAGTTGGAATATATATTTAGCAGGGGATGTGGGGGGCACAGCCCCCCCCCCACAATAATGAGTTCCAGGTCCTTCATTTTCTCTTTTTTGAGCGTTCATGATTTTAATCATTCGATGTTCTGATATAGACCTCCAGGCTCACTGCTACAGGGTAGCTCCCTCTCTGAAAGAGCCATATCGCAAGCCCCAGTTTAAGGTGTGGGGTCTGTCTGGGTCTCCCTCAGGCTACCAGATGTGCATGCCTGTCTCCAAGCTTGACTGCAAGTAACTGCATGCACACAAGGTACTGCAATATCAAAATCATTCCCTATTAAGACATCTGCAGGAATATCCAGAAACACACCTACCTGCTTGCTTCCTTTTCCACCCTCCCAGTCAAGGTGAACCCTGGTCAAAGGTATTTGAAATTGGGTCCCTCCTAAAGCACTGACTGGAGTGAACTACCCAACCAAGTACTGCTCCACTTTAACCACTGAAATCTTCACAATGGTTATGTCAGAGGCTCTGTCTCTCTCAGCAGTGGCCTGTCTTCAGTATACTAAGATAGAATACAAACTCTGGTGATAGATTGGTACTCCTGTTGTCTCCAGACAACATACCACTAGCATGCTGTTATTCCCACTTGCTGGCTCCCTCAGCGTTTGTTCCCCACCTTGCTTCAGTGGACATTTGTATGCTACATTGCCTCTCTGGTTACATTTAAAACATCTAACCCTTGATCCTGGCTGTGTACCTGAACTAGTGGCTTGCCCTGTTATTGGTGGACTCTGTTGGTGTGGTTTATGCTGCCCTCCATGGATACTCTTATATCCATGTGCAGCACTGGTTATCCCCATCTTGTGCAGTGATGCCCTGCTTCCTAAGTAGAGATCCCCTTTTCTTCCCAGCTCATCTGCAGACTTTCACTTCTGTTCTGCCAACCACATTCTCATGACCTCAGGCAACATGCTAAGGACTTGTTACCACACCAAAATGTCTGCCAGCCCTTCAAAAGTAGTGACCTGGCACCCACTCACCCACCTAGGAAAATAACTGCTTAGCTCAGCAATATAATCACATACACTTTCATCTGCCTTACGTCTTTGCTCATGAAACTTTTTTCTGTAAGCTTCAGGTGTTAACTTAAATCATTCCAATAAACTTTGTTTAACTTTATCATAGTTTAAACAATCAGTACCATACACTTTATAAACAGCAGTTACAGTTTTACCATGGAGTAAGAGGGTCAGGAACTGTCCCAGAGGCCTTGGTCAACATTATGCTGTTTACATACTCTTTCAAATATATGAATAAAACAATGAAAATGATCACCCTCTGTAAACTGTGGAAGAAATTTACTGACCTTTACTGCTTCTGGGGTTTGGTTATTCCCTTCCTCATTACCTTGATGAAGAGTCAGCATCTCCATCTCATGTTGGCACTGGTTCTCATTTTCTTCAACCTTCAAATGCCACAGTCTCTCATTCTCTGCAACCTTCAAATGTCACAGTCTCTTTGGCCTCCAAATGCCACAGTCTCTCTGCTGATTCTAATTCCATCTGTTTTGCCTGCCACAGTCTACAGACTGATTCTAATTCCAAATGTTTGTCCTCATGTTGAAGTCTCTTTAACTTCAGATGGGTTTCGAAATCCTATGAGGAAAAGTTGAACTGCCCTGTTTCTGAAGGCTTCACATCCCTATCACCAGACTGGTTGTCTTCTCGGTTGCTGGTCCATGCTGCAGCTGCAATTAAGGCTGAAATCATTTCTTCTTTAGTCAGGTTGCCATGCACCAGTCCTTTGGCTTTGCACATCTTGGCCAACTGGTTCTTTGTCAGCTTCCCATAATCTTCTGCTGATATACATGCCTGAATTTCCTGACTAAATTAAACTAACAAAAATAAATAAAAGTGTTGTGAAAATACATTATGGCTGCTGAGAGTGCTCAGACATTCAGTGACAACTGCCCACAGGCTACTGAAGTTCAATTAATATCCCACCTAGCTGCCACCAATATGTGATGGTCGCTCCTCCAGGCCAGTAATCAAGGAGCCTCAGTCGTCAACACTGACACTGGTGAGGGAAGGCCACTAGGAGCAAATATGGATACACACTGTATTTTCAGATGCAGCTCTCTGCACCAAGCACAATTTCCCTTAAAAGCATACAGGGAGCATAGTCTAGATATGGGGCTGGACTCTCTTTCTCTCCAGGCCCCAAACAAGACTCCACACTGACCACTTTGTAGCTCTGTGTCCCTGTTTTCAGTAGCTCACACACCTGGATGTTTGATTTTCACACACACACACACACACACACACACACACACACACACACACACACACACACACACACACACACACACATGGGAAAGGCTGACACAGATTTACCAGCTGTGACCCCTCTGCCCAGACTAAGAGGTAATTACGATGCCACCAGTCAGCTACTGTAAGGCTCTTACAAGGGTACCCAATTATACTGAGTAATATTAATGCTAATACAAATGGTAGAGTATGTCCAATGCAGGAAGGCTTTCAGGAGTGGCCAGACTGGCACAAAAATAAGCGTAAGTACTCTTAAGATGTTAAAAATATTTTCTAAATGACCAGCCACAATGAAAGGTATGGAAATATTTAATAATAAATAATAAAATAGAAAACATGAGAATACTGAATATCTAGTTACAATAAACACCCGAGTTTCAGCCACAGGAGATATAAAAAAATAACACAGTTGGATAGACTCACAGATGCAGAAAAACAATATTTAACTAATCTCACTATATTTTCCTGCCTGACTAAAGAATTACTGTTCTCTGTTTACTTACTAAAGCAAAGCAAAATGAAGTGTGTTGAGTTGCTTACTACAGCAAGGCAAGATGAGGTGTGTGGTTGTTTGAGATATCTGTGAGAGATCTTACCTGTCAGGTTCCAAAGTACTGCTGCGAGAGTTCCAGAATATCTCTCACTAACATCTAAAAAATAATTTCAGTGCTGGTTATAGAATGACATCACATCTGGTCATGTGATTCTGGTACAATACACACCCAGATCTTTGCTAAGATCTGTTGCAGCATCTGAAAGGTATAATACAATTTCAAAAACTCCCACCCATCCAAGGTAACAATTAGCTCATCCCTAAGGACAATACAATAAGATTCCTAGTCCTGGTTTTCACAGACATTTTTGTCTCTGGCTGCAATTTGACTCATAAGACAAAATCTTTATGACCTAAACCAACCCATTTAATTTTCAACCTATCTTTTTCAAAATTAGCTGGACTGAAATTAACCTCTTCCCTTCCACAATTCTCTGTTAAAACATATACATGTAATCAGTTATAATCATACTCTCTGACATACACATAGATCTCTTTTCTGTCCAGCAAGACCCACTGTTGAGTCATTTTTAACACAAGCAACTTTACAAATACATTTTAAACACAAGAATCTGTACAAATCAGTATGACAGTCAGATAACATAAAATTCTTTACAAAAATCCAGCTAGCTTTGCTGGCATATGTTACACATGCACTGCCCTACTCTCCCTGGTATAGATGGAACTATCTCATACCATCACACCTTGTACCTGATATCTGTCAAAGACCATAACATTATGCCAGCACCTCCCACGTCATTCATACTCTATTTGTAAGAAACCTTGTAGTCCATATTTCTGCTGTACTTGTAGCCACACACCCCTAATACTATCTTTTTATAATTGCTTCCAATATAATATTTTAATTTTCCTGTTTCTCTGATATTGTAAACTTGTTTATTTTGGTATTCCCGGCCTTCTTCCTCCAACAGTTATCACAATTTACACATGGATTAATCTCCTGTCTATTTTAGAAGCTTACAAAAAAGCAAATCTCCTAACATATGGCACCTTAATTTTCTGTGAAAACGCATGTCAAAAAACATACTTGTCAAATTTTCCCTCATTGGTATCATTAATTTCACATGTGCATTCTACTTTGTGTCATAAATCTGAATTAACAAAAAAATAGCACTGCTAAATATTTAACATAATCATCCTTCTATAAATATTCAAATACACAGAAGGCACATAATTCATTACCACTGGCCTTGTTTTACTTTATTCATCTCACACCCAGAAATTTTACCAAATGTATCTAGTAGATGAATCAACTTCACAATATCCGCATCATTACATATTAAAAAGCAAAAAGGTTATCTGCAAACAATGACATTTTAAACTCCTTACTAAAATCATTACATCCCAGAAAATTAAAACTCTGAATCAATGCAGCATATAGTTTGAAACACAAAGCAAATAACAATGCTAATATCAAACATTCTTGTCTTGCAAACATAAGTACTCTTAGGGAAGGTGACATAATCAAAATGCATTTTATAGGTTCATAGGTTGGTACTAGGCTATCAGCCATAACAATTCCCTGGCTATTTCTTCCCACATTATTTACTTTCCTGGACCCCTGTCTAGCAGGACGACTGACGTGATCCCTGGGGTGAATTTCCTTTCTCCCATCCAATCGTCAAGGTTCCTCTTGAAGAGGTCCAAAGAGGCACTCTGCTTGACATGTATGGGCAATCTATTCCAGAGTCTGGGGAGTCTCTGGGTCAGGAACCTATCCCTCTAGCATGTTTTGTTTATTGTGATGACAAGGTTTAGATCCCTGGAGCATATAGCTCTGAGGGATTGGGATTTCTTTAAGTGTAGCATGTCCAACAGCTCTGGGTGTGACATGGCCTTGTATGTTAAGCAGAGATCGCCTCTGAGTAGACGATATGCGACAGAGTATAGCTGGAGTTTTTTAAGGTGGTCAAGGGGCATCTGCTTTAGGCCTGTGATTCTTTTAGTGAGGTATTTCTGAGGCCTTTCCAGTTGTTGCAGATGTCTTGAGAGGTACATACCAAATGGGGAGTTGTATTCTATAATGGGTCTAATGAGGGATGAGTACAGGGGGACAATGACCTCCTTTTTCTGGATGAAAAGCCCTTCGTGATGAGGTGTGCCACATAGAAGGATTTCCTGACTGTTGTGGCGATGTGGTTATCGAAGGTGAGACCACTGTCCACCTGTGTCCCTAAGTCTCTTATCACACTTTCTGTGTTTAGTGTACTGCCACCTATATGGTAATTCATGGATACATTTTTTTCCCAAAGGGATAACAATACATTTCTTGGCACTGAGCTTGAGCCCATGGCTCTGGCACCAAGCATCTGTTTCTGTAAGGCCTTTTGTAGAGTATCCACATCATTTGGGAATTCAATAATGGCTCCCAGTTTGCAGTCATCTGCAAACTTTGTTAACCAGAGCCCCTTAATGTTGACCTGTACTTCAGAGAAGTTGATGCCAAACAGGAGCGCCCCAGGACTGAACCCTGAGGTACTCCACTTGTCACTTGTCTGGAGCTGGATTTGGAGTCGGCTACTTTTACAGTGTGGGTTCTATCAGTAAGCCATTTAGCAACCCATTGGGTGACATAGGGATTAATGCCCAACTTAGTAAGTTTATCTATGATTCCAGAGTGGGGATGGTGTCAAAGGCCTTGGCAAGGTCTAGATAGGCTGTGTGGACCACCTTACCTTGTCCATGGCTCTGGAGACTGATTCAAAGAAGTCAATCAGGTTCAGGAGACAAGATTGGCCCTTCACAAACCCAAACTGGGTGGGGTCCAGTGTTTGAAGGTTGCCAATGTCTTTGTTTATAAGTTCCATGATAATACGCCTCCATGGCCTTGCAGATAAGGCTTGTCAGACTGATGGGACGGTAGTTTCCAGGATCCGAGGTGGATCCCCTTGTGGATTGGGATAACTGTAGCTCTGCGCCACTCAGTGGGCACGAAACCTGAGGTGAGGCTATGATTAAACATGACACTTAGGTGAGGTGCCAGTTCATATTGTAGTTCATGTAGTACACAGCCCGGATGTCATCTGGTCCCATGGATGCTGTATTCTTGGCTTTAGAGAGTGCTTTGTACCTGTGTGTTATTACTGGAATTTGGCAATCTTCCGGTATTGATGGGCCATTTAGGGTGAGGGGGGTGAAGTTGGCACTGAATCAATCTGCCAGGATATTGGCAATATCCTTCGGATCAGTATATTTAATGCCATTCTGTTTTAGCTCAGAGCAGATCTGAGCATTGCCATTTAGATTCTTGACATAGTTATAGAATGCTTTGTGGTTGTCTTTGGAATCTTTGGCAATTTTATTTTGTAACTAGCTTTGGAGGATTTTATGAGGCATCTCAGTTTCTTACTGAGGCTAGTAAGGAGTTTTGCATCCTGATTTTCCTCTTTTCTGCAAAAGTTTCTTCCTTTTGTTGTAAAGTTTGTTTATGGCAGGGGACCACCAGATTGGCTTCCTTTTTTTGGATGAGAGCATTTTGGTTCTATTTGGGATAGCACGATTCATGCATGAGTGGATGTGCTCATACAGTGCCTTAGTGTAGGATTCAGCAGTTGAACTTTCAGTTCCCGTCTGCATGGGTGTCATGAAGTTTGTCACTTCTGACTTGAGTAGCATGAAGTTGGCTTTGGAGAAGTTTTTTTATGATGGTTTCTTTACTGGGTGGTGGGGGTGGGATGTGGATGTTAAGGGTGATTAGCTTATGGTCAGACCTGACTAACGAGGGGTGACCATAGGTATGGAGCATTGATTTCCCATGTTGGTAATGACCAGGTCTAGGATATTGGAGCCCTGGTGGTCTATGGATTAGTTGATCCAGGGCGTTGGAATTTATGAATTCCAAGAACTGTTGCATAAAGGTGTTGGGACATGAGTAGTTTTCCCAGTTAATGGCAGGGTAGTTAAAATCACTCAGTATTAGGGTGTTTGGTTCTATCTTAATATTTTCCAGTATGTTTAGAAAGGTGTTGTGAGAATCTTGGGGTATGGTGCGGATCTGTAGCAAGCTACAATTTGATTGCAGTCTTACCTAGTGTTAGTTGCACTTGGAGAATTTCAGACACATTGTGTTGGCCAACTAGCCTGGTGGTATGAATATCTTTGGTGAATATTGACACTCCTCCACCTTTAGTGTTTCGGTCCTGGTTTGGTGGCCGAAAAGTGTGGTAAGAGTTGTAGCCTGGTATTGCAGGGGTGCTCTCTGGAACCTTGAACCAGGTCTCAGTTACTGCACAGATATCGATGTTCTCCATTTTTAGGAGTGCCTCGAGAGAGTGCATTTTGAGGTTTAGACTTCTAGCATTGAGTAGCATTACTATCATATTTTGCACGCTTGTACCTGTTACGGTGGTGGTTTTGTCCTTTGAAGTTTGCCTAAAAAAGGCACTATAGGGGTGACAAGAGCCTTAGCCAGTAACCAGAATCCCAGGGGGGACAGGTGTAGACCATCTCTGGCAAAGCATCGTGGTCTGTGAATCATGTCATCCCAGGCAGGCAGATACTGGACCCCCCTTAGAATGACACCAGAAGCTTAGCCAATTGTTGAAGTCAATAATTTTATCCTTATATTGTGGTATCATTCTGGGCGAAGGCAGGATGCTACTCAGGGCCAGGGTCATACCTGCCTGGGCCACATGATCCAAGAGCTCTTCCATGTCTCTTTCATGTAGTCCAGAGGTATCTCAAGTCATTCACTCCAACATGGACAATGACAGAGTCATATTTGTACTTGTTGTGGAGTCACTTGAGTGCATGCGTTATGTGGGAGATCCTGGCACCCGACAGGCAGCTGACTGTAATTTTCTCCTTATTCAACCTGGTGAGAGGGACATCAGTGTGCGGACTATAGAGTCACCTATGACTAAAGTGTTAGGTACATTGTCTTGCCTTAGGGACTGTTGCTGGGTGGCACACTGGTGTTGTGAACTATGTGACACATTGGTTGTGATTGGTGTTTGTTTGCGTTTCAGCTTCAGAGGTCTTTGTTGCTTGGGCAGGTTACAGTTAAGGGCCTCTGCATATGTGGATTTAGTGTTGCTATATGTGCGTGTTGGTGGTGCGTTTAGAAGGGCTATGTGCTGCTTTAGGTGTAGTGTGGGTGTTAACCTTCTCCTCTTGACTGTTTAGCACAATCTTGGGTGGAGAGAGCTTTGCTTCCATTTTGGCTATGTAAGTGCATCTCTCACAGGTTGTAGTGTTGGGTGGTAGGAGGAGAGGGTTGTCTGTGTACATGAGGCAATTGCTGCATTGCCCCAGTATGCCCAGATTCACCAGGTGGACAGGAGAAATCACCGAAGCTGACCCTTGGACA
Source organism: Protopterus annectens (assembly GCF_019279795.1). Lineage (NCBI taxonomy): Eukaryota > Metazoa > Chordata > Ceratodontiformes > Protopteridae > Protopterus > Protopterus annectens. The sequence goes on from NC_056731.1 coordinate 510,238,844, forward strand.
TGCCTGGTTTTGGCTTTTGTAAAGTATAGGAGCTGTTTCCTTAGCAAGGTACTTTGCAATTATAGGCTGTTTAGTGCCTACTATTAATTTCTCCTTGTTAACAAGGAGAGTTCAGTGTTTGTATGAGTTTAAGGCTTCCTAGTGCTTTCCAGCAGGTATTAGAGAAAGTGCTAGTCACAGGGATGCTTAAAGGTAAGATTGAAAAGAATGCACTCTGCAGTGTGCACCAGAGAAGTTAGATGTGAAAGTAGGTAACTTGAGTTATACCTGTTTAAAAAGTTAAGGTTTAGTGGAGAGTTACTATTTTTAAAACAGCAAGATGGATTGAAAGGGGTGGTCACTTTTGTATTTTGGTACTATGAAATACTGTAGGATGGCCAATAAATTTAAATAATTGAAGGGGTGGGATTTCAAAACTGATGATTTTGTGATTACTCAGATAAACCAGAGAAAGTAGAGAGAAATGAGATATATGGTCAGATTAACATAAGATTTTAACTCTAACATTAGATTTATTATAAATAGTTCTGAACAACCTAATAAATTCTAATGAGAGTCGTAAGCTTACCAAGGCATGCATCACATAATGCCATTCCATCCTATCAAAAGCTTTTATGTACAAATATTCAATGTTATCAATGATTTGTGCATCTGCCATGCATCCTTCATAATGCCGCATTTAACATATTATCGATGGTCTGTCTCCTAGTAAAAAATCCACAATTTTACACTGTCTACTAACCTCAATATTAATTTATCCACTCTTCTTACTAAAATTGCCATAAATAATTTATAATCATGAGTCAGCACTGATAGTGATTAGTACTGGGATAGTAGACTTAATATACTTTCTCTCCTTTGGTATCTCTGTCACCATAGCGACCCCTCCATGATAAAGGAATCTTTCTGGTTTCTCTTACAGCATTGTACAACTGCAGTAACCTAGACAGGAGTCACCGTATTTGTAAATTCCAGAACTCAAATGGAAGTCTATCACTATCCAGATTCTTCCCTCTCAAATGGTTTCTAAACAGACCAGTAAACTCCTTCAGTGAAGTATCTATCATTAAATAGTCCACCTCTTCCCATGTACATTTCTGTAATGCTGCCGAAATACTCATATGTCTTGTTCATTTTCTTCCCATTTTGTCTGACTGATATACATGTGCATAATAGCATCAGAAATGCTTTCGTCATTGGATTTCTATCAAAACTCAAACCTACTTCATTTTTAATACCAGTTGTGACTCCCTGTTCTTTCTGCTGCCTCATTCTAACTGCTATCAGTTTTAATACTCAGGGTAGTTTATAAAAATATTTATCCTTCAAAGAATAATGCATATATCTAGCAAACTCTCTAAATCCTGCTTTGATGTTTCTAATGATGAAATATCTTGTCTCCTCTATAACTAGCCTGCACCTTTCCAAACAAGGCCCCTGCCATTCTTTGCCATCTGTAAATCTTGTATAATTTTATATATGACTCCTCACTTCTAGTTTTAATTTTTACCGTAAACTAATTCCACTTTAGCACCAGCATTTGGTTACATCCGCACAACATATTTAAATTTGTCTTTATCAAGTTTTTATACCAACTAGTAAAACACCCTGGTTTTCAAAAAACAAACAAAAACAAATAAATTAAATGGCAGGGAATGTCCAGTGTTTTTTCCAAGCATGGTCATACTGACATAAATATACGATATTCCATTAAACCATGATCTAAAATGTCTACTGGATGCATTTTTGACTTCCTTATCTAGATAAATATGCTCTGATAAAATATATTTTCTATGTGTGATACTGATATCCATCTACTTGAATGGTATGTATGTTGGATTGATAGCTGATAACTTAATAGCAGGTTGAAACTGAGGTAGCACCCATAGTGTTTTGCCACTGTAAGACTTTTGCTTAGTATTATTATTTTAAAAAAAATGTCTCTCATAGTGCATAATAACTACTGCCTAATGCCAGTAAGTTTGTAATGACTAAACTATTAAGATCCTTTCTACACACTTACCATTTTGTACAGATTAAGGTACCCATTTGACTAAAATGTTGATGTTTCCTGATGTTATTGACACTATTAATTGATGGTACCGGGTAACCAGATGTGTGAATCTTGACACAGTAACAGAAACAGGATATTCTTCATGAATTCAAAACCAAAAAAAGTATCTGTCAGAAAACCATGTCAGCAAGCTGAGTAGTATCTGCTAAGCTCAGGACAAGCTCTTTTGTCATAAACAAGTAGTTTTACTTCATAATATCATTGTTTTATCAATTTTGAGCTCAAATGCTTTTGACAAAATAACAAAGATGAACTCATGCAAGCCATTTTAATTCTCAAAGCCATTGGGCTGGCCTGCCTGAAGGACATGTTTGCAAGTTTTAAGAGTAGACACCAAGTTTAAGTAAAGAATTACAGAGAAATCCATACTTAGGGAAAGAAATAGAGGCAATATACAGTTCCTTTTCATTCACAGAGGGCCGTAGTGTTACACATGAATCAGTAATAAGAAAGTTCAATGAACATTTTGTGTTATACACTAAAGGACATTCTTCCACGGATGTGTACAAGGCACAGTTGAATGGGCTGAAGCTTTTGTAAGATGCTTGCATGAAAGTTGTGAGTTTAATGGCACAAAATATGACTATATCAGAGACAAAATTGTTATTGGTCTGACTTACTTAAAAATGTCTCAAGAGCTGCAACCTGAAGTGAATTTAACTTTAGAAAAAGTGGTACAAAGCACAGAAGGTGTGTTAGTAAAGAAGCAAAGTGGTAATTTAAATTTGGCAAATGATATATGTAATGTAGTATAGCCGATTTAAAAAGAGATATAATTCAGGTCAGAGTAAATGAATACACAAGAAGTAGAGTGGGAATAAACTTGGCGAATGTTTGTGTTATCATGGTCATACCGACTCAGAGCAGTAGGCAGAACTTGGCAGAAGGTATGAGAAAAGTTAAATGGCCATTTTGCTGTTGGACACAAGAATAAATTAATTAAAGATGGTGCTTTTGAGAATAAGGCTGAAAATAATGTTCAGGAAGCATTTTCCTTGGTTCAGTTATTATTGTGTCAACCGTAACTGAACCCTCTATGTTATACATAGCGCCTAAGATACTAAGTGCTACTAAAACATTTACATTAGATGCTTCCAGTGACTTTTGACAAATACACCTAGAAAATGAGAACCAAAAGCCAATAACCTTCATTATTCCAATAAGAATGTTCTGTTTCAAGAGGCTGCTTTTTGACATAACCTCAACTCCTGAAATCTTTCAGCATAAAATAACTAACCCTCAACAAGCATGATGGCATTGTTGTTGTTATGAATGACATCCTGGCATTTGGAGCAGATAAAAGGATGCATGATTCAAGGTTTTAGACAGTGCTCCAAGCTATTAAACAATCTGTATTATTTATTTATTTATTTGCCATTTGTTAACCGGGTTAGTCTGGCTGGGCAGGTTCCCTTTTTCAGCAGAGACCGGAGGAAAAAAGCTCCAGATACAATGTTTACAATTAATTACAAAAGTGATCAACGGGTGTATACAAGATAGAAAAATATAGCTATATACTAAATAATTAACAAAAATCATGAACAAAATCATAAAATGCTAATATACATTGTATTAAACATTCTTAAAAAGGTACCATTAATAACCTTACAATAACACGTAGTGAAATCTAGTTGTATGGTAGCAGAATGAGGGGCAAGGGAAAAGGAAGGACCAGAGGATAGGCAGGTCTTACTTTTAGCACAGAGTAAAGTCCAGGAAAATAGTGGAGAGGCAGGGTAAGAGCTGGGGAGACATAGGTGAGGGATTGTAAGATGCACTAAAAAGTCATTAAGAAACCCCTTGTGTAAGTTACTGAGAGTGGTGGTAGAAAGCTTACTTACAGGGGAGTCTAGGGTAGAGGAAATAGAGGCAGTGGCTTGATGGGAGAAGAGGGCAGGGCAGGAAAAAAATGCTTCAAGTAGGGTCTTTACAGGGGCAGGACCAGAAGTTGTGTAGGTAGCCCTTTAGGGCAAGTTTGAAGTTGTTTGAATTTTGGAGAGATCTGATTGGGAGAGGGAGTTTGTTCCAATGTGAGAGACTGCATGACTATAAAGACTTTTAATTATGGTTTTATTAGGTTTGGAAACTTGGAGTCGGTGTTGTTCAGAGCTACAAAGTTTATGGTTAGGGACGTAGGAGGAGATGAGAGTTGTTAATGAGGGACAAGCTAGGGGATGAAGCAAGATGGAGTGTGTCTTGTGAAGCTGAGGCAGAAGGAGTTGGTTATGGAACTCTAGCCAGTTTAGTTTTTTTAGTGAGAGGCAGTGGTGAGTGTGATAGGGGAGATTTGCAGCAAGCCTGGCAATTTTATTATAAGTTAGTTCAAGTTTGATTAAAAGGTTTTTTTGGAGGTTGGTGAAAATAGTGGCAGCATATAGTAAAGTAGGAAGGAGGTAGGCTTGGGCAAGGGATACTTTGGATTCTTGTGTAAGAAATGTTTTAATTCTGTATAGCAGTCCAAGTTTCTGGTGGGTCTTTTTGATGCAGTTGTTGATATGGGTGTCGAATTTTACTTCGTCATCTATGAGTATGCCAAGTAGTTTAGTGCATGACTCTGCCAGAATAGTTATATTGTTTAGGGATGAGATAGAGAAGAAAGATTTGAGGTGTTGGAGAGGTTTGGGAAAGAAAAGAAGAAGTTTAGTTTTGCTGGGATTAAGAAGGAGTTGGTTAGTAGTGAGCCATCTTTCAACAGAGTGCAATGTGTCTTTTGTGAGGGTAAGTAGATTAGATTGTCAGAGATAGAGATGATCGTAGAGTCATCAGCATATTGTATAAGTTTAGAGTGGGGGCAGGACTGGAAAAGATCATTAGTAAAAAATATTAAATAGTAGTGGACCCAGGATGGATCCTTGGGGGACTCCAGTGAGAACGGGTAGGAATGAAGAAGTAGCTGGCAACCATTTGACAGATTGAGTTCTGTTTGATAGGTAAGAAGAGAACCAGTTAAGGGTGGAGGTGGAGAGGTTGAAGGAAGAAAGCTTGGAGAGCAGGAGGTTATGTGAAACAGTATCAAAAGCCTTAGAGAGTTCCAGGAAGAGGGAAGATACCAGTCTGTTGTTATTCAGAGGAGAGGAGATGGAGTTAGTGAAGGACGATAGAGTGACAGTGGTACTGTGGTGTGGGCGGAAAGCATGCTGGATAGGAGTCAGGAGATTTTCTTGAATTATATGTGCCATGAGTTGTTTGTGAATGCACTTTTCTAGGATTTTTGAGATAGGGGATAAGATGGTGATAGGTCTGAAATTTGGGGGGTCGATGGAGTTGCCACCTTTGTGCAAGGGAACGATATACAATTTTTTCCATATTTGAGGGACTAGGTTTTCCTAAATTGACCGGTTAATAAGTATGGGTACTAGATTGGCTATGGAGGGGGCTGCTATTTTGAAGTACAGGGAGGCAGGTTGTCTGTTGATGGGGAGCAGGGTTTAAGTTTAGAGCGTAGGGATCTGATAACAGTTGTAGGGATAGGCTTGATAGAGAAGGAGATGTGGTTGGAGGGTGGGGGTGCATCATAATTAATGTTTGTGGTAGATTTTATTAGTTTCTGTATGGAGTCTATGAATAAGGAGTTGAGGGATGTGGCAGTTTCTAGGGGGGAACAGTTTGGAAAGGGGGTTGGGGGGAAGGATTTCCTGGGTGTAAAAGCTTATTAATGGTACTCCAGAATCTTTTGGGGTTGAAGTGGGGGTTTTTCTGAAGATTCAGGTAGACATTTTTCTTATCAAGGGAGATTTGTTTTTTTTTGTGGTGTTAGAAGTTCCCTATAGAGTTGGAGGCTGGAAGGGGTTCTACATTTGTTCCAGGTTTTCCAGGCTGAGTCTCTTTTCTGCATGCAAGAGAGAGTGGCTTTACTTATCCAAGGTGTAAAGTTTGGTTTGACACAAACTTTTCTAGAAGGGGCTAGGGAGTTAAGAGTGTTAAGGAAAATACTGTTGAATTTGAGAACAGCTTCTATGAGGGGGAGTTGTTGGAGAGTGGACCAATGTATAGATGACAGTGTTTGATTAAATACATCAAGGTTAAAGCTGGATAGGTTATGGCAGTCCCTGTATTAGTGTGTTTTAGATGGTTGGGATAAGTGACGGTTTATAGAGAGAGGGTGATGATCACTTAAATTTTCAGGGAGAATAGAGGGGTTATGATAGCGGTTGGGGTGGGAGCTAAGTGCTGGTATTGGATTGTTGATTAATATGAGATGCGGTGGTGAACAGTTGGGTGAAGCCATATAGGTTAATACTGGTCTTGGGGGACTGGGTGGAGAGAGAATTCCAGTCAGTACTGACATCTCTAATAATGATGATTTCGTAGGTGATGGTTTGGGAGATGCAGGCTAGAAAGAGTTATTGTGTAGGGATATTGTTACCGGGTGGTATGTAGATAGTGGTGATGGCAATCTTTTTATGATTGTTTAGGTTATAGTTAACTATGAGTATCTCAGCTGGGTGGAAGCTGGGGGTAATGTGGTAGAGGATGGAGTGAGAGGTTTCCTGAGTATAGAATAGCTACCCCTCCACTTTTTTTAGAAGGTCTGTTTTGGCAGATGATATTGTAGCCAGAGGGGAGGATTTCTTTGTTTGATATGTGAGGTTTTAGCCAGGTTTTGGAGATGGAGAGTATGTGTGGAGAGTGTAATGATATCCAGGAGTGGAGATCAGGGATTTTATTTACTGCACTATGAATATTGAGACCTAAGATGTTAAGGTGCTTTAGCAGAAGAGGTAGGCATAGGTGGGGTGGGCATCTGGGTGGAGGTGGAATTAGGCGGGATAGGGAGGTCAGAGGAGTGGGTTAGTGGACCGGGGTTAGGATGAATATCTCCTGCAAGAAGAAGGGAAAGGATAGGGATGAAGGAGGTATACCTAAGGGGGTATAGTGGAAGGAATCTGGATTTGAGTTTAGGGGGGATAGTAGAGCTTCGGGGATAGATGATGACTGAATAAGTGTAAGAAGTGGTGAGAGAATAGAGAAGATAGTATGTGGAAGGAATATGGTAATATGTTTTCTGAGTGAAGAGGGTAAGGTGGGACTAGACATTGATCAGGAAGAGGTACATGGTAGGATGTGGTTAGAGTGAGAATCATAGTACAAGTGCTAGTGGAATCAGGCAATATGCAAGCAAGGTCACAGCAATAGCCAGACTACAAAGTTCATCCTGCATGACTGAGCTAAGATAAGTCATAGGCATCATTAACTTCTTGGGTATGTTTGTGAGATCTCTCAATGGTGCTGCACCTAGTAACTGACCTGTTAAAGAAATATATACCATGGCCATAGGGAAATGCTCAAGCCCAAGCTTTCAGCAGATTAAAACAAATGATAGTAACAGCTACAAAAACAGCATATGGTGATGTCTCTGAACCAATAGCATTGAGTGCAATGCTAGCAGCTATAGCTTAGGTTTAGCATTGCCCTAAATGCATGAACAAGTGCTGTGACCAGTTGCCTATTGCTCCAGAATGCTAAATGATGATGAGCAGAGGGATTTGCAGATTGAGAAGGCATGCCTTGCAAGTGTGTAGGCATGTGAGAAATTGTCCACACACTTGTTAGGGCTTGATATTTTCTAACTCCAGATTGACCACAATCCATTGGTTCCACTGATTAATTCCGATGATCTAGACAAACTGCCACCTAGAAGATCAGTGCTAGAGTGATCCATGTGCCTGAAGAGCAGTTACTTGTAGCAGATGTTTTATCCAGAAATCCTATATATGTCAAATTATTACCGGATACTGAAGAAGGCAGGAGCATAATGATGACCAGACCTATGATTGCTTATAGGGTAGAAAAGCTGAAGCAAGCTATCATAAATGACCATGAGTTGCAAACTGTTATTTAGCCTGTCTAAGATAGATGCCCAAATCACTGGACACAAAGAACACATCTTAGGAATAAATGCTACACAGACAGAGTACAGCCATCAGAGTATGATGGCTTACTGCTGTAGCAAGAAAGACAGCAGTACCTTTATCACAATGTGCTGAAGTGCTGTGTCCAATACAGAAAGATCTGCAAAGTCTCACACAGTGTCAAAACAGAGACAAAATGTCTGGTAGCCAACATTAATCAAGACATTGGAAACTCATGCCGAAGTACCAATTCTGTACTGATTATAAACCTTTTCAAAGAAGAGAGACATTAATACTGGCACTCTTACCACAAGGTCCTTAATAAAAGATAGCTGTTGATTTATGTGAGTAAGCAGACAAAAACTAACTCATAGTTGTGGACTATTTCTCTTAACAAAAAATAATATATATACCCACTATGACCAGTTACTTAATAATAGCCACATTCAAGACCATGTTCACAAGATGTGGAATACTGTTGAATGATACAGACCATGGCAAAAAGTTTGTACTGACTGAGTTAAAATAGTTATTAATCATACCACATCAAGTTCACGTGATCCTCAATCAAATGGTGAAGCTAAGAGAGCAATTTAGATGGTTAAAATTATATTAAGACAACTTGATCCTTACTGAGGTTTCTTGTATGGCGTTATGTCACACAGTGGTAGAAGAGTAAACCCTTCTAGATGTTAAAGTTTCTAAGGACATAGATGGCAACTTTAATACATGGTTATGTGTTAGTGTAAAAGAAATAATCTTTTACATAGATAAAGTATGCACCCCCTCACGTGTATAAGAACATAATTAAGGGACAGCTGATGTGTATTCCTCGATTAGATGACAGTGATGACAGATTTAATAATGATATGGTGAAATTTCAAAATTACTTGTTAAAACGCAACTATAGACATAAAGAGATCAATAGGGCCATGGAACAGGTTAAAACATTGAGACATACTGTAGTGAAACCATATTTTTTCTTCTAAGTTGAACTGGATAGTCCCAGATATTAATGAGTGTGATGATTTAGCTTTACCTTTGAATATACACTACTCAACAGATGTTAGTGTTATTAGAAGGATAGTTTAAGAGAACTGGTTCATCCTTTGTTCTGAAGAGAAAATAAAAATGTAGTGGTGAAAAGACCTAGGTTTCATATAAGAATCGAAAGAATTTAAAACGCCTTTTATGTTTTAACCACAATCAGGTGAATTCTAAGTGTCAAAATGGGACTATACCCTGTGGTAGTTGTAGTTTCTGCAATGTCCTTATGAATATTTCTAATTTTTGCCAGCCAGTCACTAGTGAATATTTTACTTTTAATGTTTCTGCTACTTGTAATACCTCTTATGTAGTTTACCTTGCTCTTTGTAATTCCTGTCCATCATTTTATGTTGGAAAAACTATTCAACCACTCAATGATCATATAAGAGAACACTGGAATGCTGTCAAAAATAGGGATGGGGAAAGAAATGCTCTAGCAAAACACATTATTGATAGTAGGTCTTACCATTCTTTTAGCTTTTCAGTGATTAGTACTCTTAAGAAGAGTCCACGGTTAGGTGATTTCAATAATATATTGGAACAATGTGAAACTATATGGATTATAAGACTTCATGCAAATAAGCCCCCAGGCTCAATGCTAGTATATCTTTAAAACCTCATTTACAAGCATGACCAATTAGATAAACATGTGTGTGTGTGTGTGTGTGTGTGTGTGTGTGTGTGTCTGTGTGTGTATGTATATATATATATATATATATATATATATATATATATATATATATATATATATATATACACATATATATATATTCTATTCAGTACTTTTATATTTTTTGTGTTTATTCTATGGCTTTTTATATTTAGATTTTTATATGAAGCATTGTCTGATATATAATTTGATCTAGCTAATGATCTTAAATTGATCAATTTAATGATGTAATAGATGATGTGTCAGTATTTGATGGCTTCCAGTGTGGATTTTAATGGTCTGATGAAGTACCTTTGAATGGGTGTGAAAGCTTACCAAACAATAAAAACTCCAGTATGGTTTATCTGCTGTGTTTCGTCCTATACACTCTGCTTTTATTTGTTTATCTGAGGGATACATAGACGTTTGTTAATGATACTACTAATTAATATTATGAGTAGCCAGAGATTCTGGTCATGAGAATCTTTAGCTTGTGTAAATGCAAGCCTACTTCAAACAATCAATATAGCAAACATCCATTATATATCACCTCTGATAATGTCAGATACTTTTACCACTTATGCAAAACTCCTTCCATAGTGTTTATCATTTTTAGTGCAGAATCACAGGGCAGCATGCATGTCCTCTCAAATGCAAAGGCCAAAGTGCCCCACCTTACTACAAAAGCAAACAAAATAAATAATCCACATGCATTGATTTTCTTCTATCTTAAATTACAATGTAGCTGAACCAGTGTAATACATTTTTTTATTTCCTATTCAGTACGACTCAAAAAATTCTAAAGCTCTCTTCATTGGTTCCTTTTTGTTGGCAATGATTCTGCTCTGGCCATTTCAGGAAACAAACTGGTTCATAGCAATTATACTGTGGTATCTGAGCAATAGAACACACTGTCAGCTTGTGACTGCTGAGAGGATATATATACACACACAGCTAATTTTCTAATGGATCATTCAAAACAGAAATCTTATAACTATAACCAGTGGCGGCTGGTGACTTCAAATCCAAGGCGATCTGCAGGAGACAGCTGAATGGATGGGGCCAATGGGAAGGGTGTGGCCAACTAGAAAGGGGCAGAGCTATGCTCAAAACCACAAAAACTGGGACTTTAATTAAATACACTGCTCTGGGTGCCAAACCATTATTATGAGAGTCCAATCAAAACAAAATAAAGTGAAGAAGAAAAAAAAATATTTCAGTGCATTGACTACATGACAGCTTACTTAATATCTAGATGGAAACAAAAAGGTTGTGAGGCATGAAAAAATAAATTACTTTTTAAATACATTACTGGAATGCCAGTCGAAATCAAGTATAAAAAAACAAGCAGCACTCAACTCAAACCACTTCTCCTTGCACTGCAGTTCTAATTATAATTTACATTCAGCTTTATAAAAGTACCAAGTAACATGCTGAAAGTAGCAATCTCTGTGTTACTTATTACCCCTACTTGTAATGATGTTCCTTATCCAAAAAAGACCTGCTGCCTGACAACAACTATCTACTTGTTTCATGGGGAAAACATGATCAAAGTAAAAAATGAACAGCAAACAACAAAGAAGCTCAAGATAAATTGTTTAAAGGATTACTGCACAGGTTATGGACCACACATGATAGATTTGCATTCTGTTTAGTTTACGGGTAAAGCCTGCAAAGATGACTACAAGTCTTCAACAAATGTAATGAGCTTCTGAAAATACTGTAATCCTGTCCTTTATTACAAATACTGTCATATGCATTTCCATAGCTAAGGCTTATACGTTATCTAATTATGTAAATATTCTTTGCATGGCAACAGCAAAAAGGCTTTCAATGTTGATAATTCTTTAACAGTATGCTTATTAAAGCTTACTTGCATCTTACAATCTCAGACAAGCTTACTTGATGGTCATTAAAGCATTGCTACTTAAACACAGAGCAACAGACACTGCAACAACATACATTTTCTGAATAATAAGAAGCATAAATCAACAGTATAAAAATATGACAGAAAACCAGAACATTTTGCAAAATCAAGGACAGATGAAAATCCACTGTAGTACTTGTGTCTACCTTGGATGGGAGGATACTTTGCACACTTACTCTGCATAACTGCTCCTTTCCTTGCTTGGAAACATCCAGAGTCACTACATGGGGGAGAGGAGTACAAGTATGTCACAATTTGAAATGTCTCTGGCTGTCGGTGATGGCCCTGGCACATTTGTCATATTTCTCAACCTCAAAGCAAGAAATCTGGAAAAGCCATAAATAGAAGTTGGACAAAGGCCCAAAAATAAGGACATTTTTTAAATATTGCCCTTATAAACTTTGAATGAATTTTCTGAATGGTATGAAATCTGAAACTCAAATGTCTGTCATTATTTTCTAACTTAAGTCTTTAATGATTTGCCACTAATTTGCTAGACAACCACAATTTTATGAAAAAACAGACCAAAAATGTGATGCAAAAATATAAAATAGCCACAAAATATAGCTGGGAACCTGTGAAAGAACATTGTTTTTTCAATATTAGTACTGTTAAGTTGAGCAGCTGACAAAATAAGAGAATCTACATGCATTTCTAAAATAAAAGTAGTCTGTAACTCTGATCATTACAATTATTAATTGTAAACCCTTCACATTTCTTCCAAAATTGCCATTTTGTGGAGGGATTATTAGGAGGAGAGCAACATTTTGAGCCAAAATCAGAGACAGTTGAGAGGTTTGGATATACCTAATTCTATTAAGTGATTTATTTGTGCATATCTCTCAACCTCTTAATGCAGGAAATCTGGACAAGACCAAATATGTTGAGGGAACAAACAAACAGTACTAAAAATTGCTCTTGTATAAACTTAGATATTTGATAGAATAACAGGTCTTGCTTTAGCATGCATTTTTCTGAAGGGTATGAAGTCTGAAACTCAATGTCTGTCATTATTAAGTGACTTCATTCCTAAACGATTTGCTAGAAAACTACAAATTTTATGAGGAACAAACCACAAATAAGAAGCAAAAATCTATTCATTCTGCAAAAATCTGAACAGTTGATATAGTTCAGCGGGGGGAATTGTGTGGCAGAAATCGTACACGACGGACTTAGCTCCCTAGGTGTGGACAATAAGTACCCCCTCCCCCCAAAAAAATGAATATCTAAGAGAAGTGATTGCTTCAGTCGGGCTTTATCACTTTCAGTAGCATTCAGACTCAATCAGTGAAAATATTCAGTAACAAAAAAAGTTTGTGCTTGTAGACAGTTGATTTAACTGGCTCCTAATCGAATACATCCAACAGGGAGGGGGTGTACCTGAGCTGATCAGATAATCAAAAAACATCTTCATGATTGTATTAAATTATATTTCTTGTACAAAACAGTACAGTTGTTAGAGGCCATTTTAAATGTATTGTTTTGAACATTTTCCAGTAAATAATGAAACAAAATGCATGCACCAATAATGACAAAACTGCCCAATTCAGAACATTTCCATCATAAAAGTCTACTCAAACTTCTACAATCCACCAGTATCCGTATGTATGCACAATCTCTGCAGAAGTAAAAGTCATCTAAATAATTTCACATTAAAGAGATCTGTGACTAATAAAGAGGTTGCTGCTAGCAAACAACTTAATATTTCATTATTTTATCTACAAATAAAGTGTCTGTTGCCCTTAAGGAATAAATTGCCTATGTTACATTAAAAAATGATCAGCTAGTAATATTGCAATAGGGAAAGGATGGCAAACTGATAACAGGTTAATTGTTACTGGGTATCTCTACCAAAGAGGATATTTTCAGGACTGCAACATCCACCCCCTTTAAAGGTACAACACAGTACAGTATCAGCAATGCATCTAAATACTGTGGGAGTAGAACCCACAGCCTTTTGCATCAAAAGCAAGTATTCAACCTGTTATTCTATTAACAATGCAAGAAGACTAAGTATAAGCAGCACTAAACCAACATACTGGCTGACAGGTTCAGTGCAAACTTCTCCCCCCCCCCCCAAAAGGAGAGATATCTATTCCAGAGGATTGTAGCCCCCCAAACATCTCCAACGCCCAGGTGAGAACTGCCCTCACTAAGGCAAAAAACACAGCATCCATGGGACCGGATGGTGTCCCCGGCTGTGTGCTTCATGAACTCAATGAGGAATTAAACCCACAGTTAGGACAGCTGTTTAATCTTAGCCTCACCTCAGGATCATTACCCAAGGAGTGGCGCACGACTGTGGTCCCACTTCATAAGGGCGGTGCCTCCACAGACCCTGGAAATTACCGCCCCATTAGCTTGACAAGCCTTATCTGCAAAGCCATGGAGAGGATCATAATGGAACTCATAAATAAAGACATAGGGAACTTGCAGACTTTGGATCCAACCCAGTTTGGCTTTGTCAAAGGCAGATCCTGCCTCTTAAACCTGGTTGACTTTTTCGAGACAGTCACCAAGGCCATTGATGAGGGAAAGGCAGTCCATACAGCCTACCTCGACCTGGCAAAGGCCTTCGACACAATACCCCACTCAGGTATCATCAAAAAACTCATCAGCTTGAATGTAAACCCATACATCACAAGATGGGTTGCAAACTGGCTAAGTGACAGAACCCACAGGGTCAGAGTTGCTGGAGCCATGTCAGACTCAAAGCCTATCACAAGTGGTGTCCCACAGGGCTCAGTCCTGGGTCCACTCTTGTTTGGCATCTACTTTTCTGAAGTACAAGCAAACACAGGAGGGTTATGGCTGACAAAGTTTGCAGATGACTGCAAACTGGCGCCATAGTCGAAAACACATCTGACACAGATATCCTCCAGAAGGGCCTCACAGAAGCGGATAACTGGTGCCAGAGCCATGGCCTGAAGTTAAGCCAAAAATGCATAGTCATACCCTTGGAAAAACAAGGTTACCCTAGCTACCATATAGGTGGCAATCCACTGAGCACAGAAAAAGTCATCAGAGATCTGGGGACCCAGGTTGACAGTAGCCTTTTGTTTGACACTCATGTTGGTAAAGTAGTTAGGAAAACCTTCTATATCACCCACCTGATCATGAAGGGATTCACATCTAGATCAAGGGAGGTCATCGTCCCCTGTACTCATCACTCATTAGACCTATGATTGAGTACAATGCCCCGTTCGGAATGTATCTGACCAGACACCTGCTGCAGCTTGAAAGGCCCCAAAAGTTCCTCACCAAAAGGATAAAGGGTCTCAAAAATACGTCTTATGCTGCCCGACTGAAAGAACTCCAGCTCTATTCAGTCTCATACCGCTTGCTCAGAGGTGACCTGTGCCTGACATATAAGGCCATGTCAAACCCAGATTTGATGAATATGCTTCACCTCAAAAAATCTAGATCCCTCAGAACCACAAGGGCAGGAGACTTAAACCTTGACACGGTTATAAATAGAACGTGCTGGAGGGACAGATTCATCACCCAGAGACTCCCTATGCTGTGGAACAAAATCCCGGTACATGTGAGGCAGAGCACCTCTCTGGCCTTGTTCAAGAGGAATCTTGACCAATGGATGGGAGATTGCAGATATACCCCAGGGATTACTTCAGTGTCACTGCTTGACAGAGGCACAGCAAAATGATAGGCATAGTTTTTATTCAAACTAAAGGGGTGGCGAAAGCCACATAACTATGGGCTAGGCTTATAAATGCCCTTGGGCAGATAGCCTAGTATGAACCTATGAACCTATGAACCTATAAACTTCTCTTCCCGTGAAGCTCTCAGTTCCTTGTGAAATCCACTCGACACACAACTGTATCTCTCAACTGTGCAGCACAAGAAGTCTGGAAAAAGCCAAAATTTATTGGGGGGACAAAAGCCCCAAAACCAGGGACACGTTTTAAACATTGCTTGTATAATCTTGGAAAGTTGTTAGAATAAAATATGTTACCATCAAGCATTTCACTGCCAAATCTTGAACCCAGGACCCTATGCATGACAGTTTATCACTATGCCAAATCAGCTGTTTCTTGGAAGACAGGAAGACTGAAACGTAAATGGCTATCATTTAATGAATTCAGTTCTCACCATAGCTCTCAACCTCTTAGCACAAAACACCTGGACAAAGCCAATAATGGGGGAATACAGCTCCCAAACATATTCAGTGAATTCAGTTCTCACCATAGTTCTCAGCCTCTTGGCATAAAAAAACCTGGACAAAGCCAATAATGGGGGAATTCAGCCCCAAAAATAGGGACAATTTTCAAATATTGATCTTATAAACTTAGAAAATTGCTAGAATAAAAGGTTTTGTGTTACCATGTATTTTCTGAAGAATATGCAGTCTGAAATTCAAATGCCTGTCATTATTTAGTCAATTCAATCCTTCGCTGATTACAAAAATCCAGAAAACCACAGATTTTATAAGGAACAGAACAGAACAAAAGTATGAGGAAAAAATCTGAATAGTTTTCACAAGTGGTGGTGGGTAGGGAATTCAGGCTCCTGCTACCTGTACCCAAAGTACAGGGTTTGAGCCTCAGTAACTCTGGCCACCAGATATATTTAACTGGGGCATTTCACACACATACACACACACGCCAAATACACCTGTACCTGTATATTCTCTTACAGCAGCTTCTGAACCCAATTCCCTTACAGCGAGAGCACCAAATACAAATTCCCTTCCCGGGAGCCAATGAGTTGCTATCCATCCACGTGCGTGACTGCAGATGTTGCAGTACAATCTCCTTACAGTCTATGCAGTTGAAAACTGCATAGACTTCTGGGCATCTGTAAACTGATGCCTTCTCTTCATAATCCAGACTGGTTAAATGGTAGTCCGGACAAGAACTCGCTGAGCATGCATGCGCGTTCTGGGACTCGCAGCTAGTTACTTTGTGGTTCTATTTTCTTTCATTTCACAGCTGGGAGGGCTGCAGTCCAATAGCACAAGCCAGCCCTGAATATAACAATCACTTAAACTTATGTAACTACACATACATGCAGTTAAATATTGAAAGTACTTACAGGTTTAACTGAGGACTTAAGGAGAACACATCATTGGTATTCTGAACCTGAAGTTGTGAGACTTGATGCTTCCCCATTTCACCAAGAACTTGAATGTTTGTTAGGTGTCATAGTGACTCATTGGTCCTTCGGGTATTTTTATGTATTAAAATATGATATATATATATATATATATATATATATATATATATATATATATATATATGTGTGTGTGTGTGTGTGTGTGTGTGGGTGTACTTCTACATATAAATATCTCTCTCTCTCTCTCTGTATATATATATATATATATATATATATATATATATATATATATACACACACACACACACACACACACACACACACACACATAAAGATGAATGGGTTTTCTGAAATTAATCTAACAATCACAAGGCTGACATACAAAACACTGACAAAAAAACATCTAGAACTCAAAACATTGACAGCTGGTTGCCATACTGGTACAAAATCACAGGTGTCTGACCTCAGACTTACTGTAGGTTGGGAAGATGCAAGGGTGATTTCCATCCTGAAAAAAAACATTGAGTTCCAATTTGCATGACCCAAGGCTATATACTATAGATATAGAATGTGTAGTATCTGTCCATATTTTAAGTTTTAGCTGTTTTTGTGTTTTGTTTGTGTACCTTATTTTTAGCACAATTTCATTATACCCATATATATATATATATATATATATATATATATATATATATATATATATATATCTATATGGACAGAGAGAGATTCATCTTAAGCATCTTCTGAAAATGTTAAGGTCTAACAGAATAGTAAACATATGTATATATAATCCTGTAAGCCATAGAAAAATTCATTATTCTAACCAGCACATAATGATCATAGTAGGTTACTAGGCTAATGGCCATAGAGCAATTTTCACCCTAGCCATTCATGACCTAATTTTCCCAATTATCAATTCCCGTGGACCAGAATGGCTTTAGTATATGCCTGTAGCTTAGGGTATCTACAAAGTGCCCCTATCCATAATGCTACATTCAACAAGCCAGGGGTGAATTTGCGATTTCCCCTCCATTGGTCTAAAGTGCTTTTGAATAGGCTTAGGGAAGAGTTCTGTTTTACACGAACAGAGAGTCTGTTCAAAAGAGGGGGTAATCTCTAAGAGACATACCTCCAACATGTTTTGCTTATGTCACAGATGAGGTTTAGATCCTTAGATTAGGTGATCAGGTAATGCAAGAGCTCACTTCCCCATCTCCCAGTGCAACTACCAGAATCAGTTTAGCTTACAATTTTCATCTACAAAAGCAGACAGATGCTCTCCCCTACCTCTTCTATCCAGTAAATTATACACCTGTTGGGGGCACTATTCTTATTCCTGTAATTTCACTTTAGGGGAGTTTACTCAGCATATTTCAGCTTTGTACTTCTCAGTAAATATGCTCTGAATATCCTCAAATCTTCAATTTAAACTGAAAATCTAAACTGCTTCATCATATCCATAGGCTGTCAGTACTCTTTCAACTTTCTCAGACACTTTGCCATTTCCGGCTAGTTCCTTACTTCCTCTGTCCACCCCCCCAGTTCTGGGGTTATACTCTTGTACAACTTAAACTGCCTTCTGCCCATAGAGACTTGTCTTAGATCAAATAAGAAAAATAAACTTTTCTGCTTGGAACAGGTACAATTTAAACTTTCACCCATGATACTCTGTATAATAGCAATCAGAAGTTGTATTGCTTCTTCCTTGTGTGATAAAAGTAGCCCTTACCAAAAACATCATCTATTCACAAACTTTCTAATTTTCCCCATTACCAAAGAAGTGACATCTGGTTTCAAATTTTAATAGTATAAGCTGTGGCTAATTTGCATTCCCAGTGTACCTGGACCACAAGGCCTGTGAGTGTGCCTTACTTTTATCGGTTCAACATGCAAAACAGACCAAGTAACCTTTCAGATAAAGCAAGCAATCATAGCCTTCCTCTTTTTCAGGTATTCCAATAATTCAAATGTTCTTTTTTGGGGATCCATCCTTCATTTCCACCTTCTTCTCTTTTAAAACTCCAACTCAAGTCAGTATCAGCTCATACTTCTCTCCAATTCCACATTTTTCACTAAGTTCTCTATATCATCTGAGTATGAATTCATAGCTTGTATGATTTCTGAGTTGCACTCTTTAATCCCTGTTATATAACCCACTACATTGACACTAACGTTAGTTTTTGGATTTCTAATAGTTTCCATGCAGTCAGTACAAAGCTCTGCCACCACCATCTTATCAGGTAAGTCCTCTGAAATAATCTCAGACAGCTTTGCTGCTCACTCTTCACCCGCCATATTCGTCTCCTCCTCATTGGACAGTCTCAACACTGTGATCTGTTTACTGGCTTGATTTTTAAATTATCTTGTAGGATCAGGTCATGAAACTTAGTCTCACATATTTTATTAAGGCAAGCTTGCTCCAAAAACTTCATTTAATACACTGTGTTATGCCATGTTTGAACAATCAACTCTGGACTGAATGAGGGACATTTATTCTCTTTATACAAATATTATATATTTTAATACTATGCAAACATTTGAATAAGTTTAGACATGTACAAATGTACACTACATAAAAACGAGAACCTTTAAAGAAAAAAAAACTAAGTGAATGAAGGCAAAACCTTCTTTGGGTTGTGGTAAACAATATACTGCAGCTAAAGAAAAACACCTTTCATCTATCCAGCCTATCCAATTCTTTCAGCTAAAAGCAAAGCAGCTGTCCCTCTCATTGCCACATCTAACGTTTAGATACAATCATTTTGGATACTTCTGATATATAAACTCTTACAGTATGATATGCACAATTCTATGGCCTACTACTCTTTCAATAAAAAAACAAAATAATAATAATCCTTGAATACAGACTGAAATTGTATCTTTCTAGCTGCCATTCATGACTCTTTCTCTCCTTGTATTATTACATATCAGATATCCCAACTATATTTCATCTACATGCTTTATAATGATGCGGTGTACCTATATACATTCTCTTTCCCTTATTTCCTGCAAAATGTACATTCTTAGCTTAACAGGCATATCTTTATAGCCCACTCTTTCAAATCCTCACCACTTGGCAATTGTCCTTTGTACACTGTCTGACATTATTTATTTAATTTTTTATAAAGCTGCACTGTTTCCGTAGATGTACACAACATTAATGATGTTATCTTACTGAATATCTCATAGAGTGACACTTCCATGTCTCACCATGACCATACACCTTTTTATGCAGCCTAACATTTAGTTAAATGTTGCACATTTATTTTATTCTGCACTATGTGATTTACCTGATGAGTGATTACTATGCCTGAATTCTTACTTTACACCATGGTTGCACCTTCCATAATGTATGACAACAGAGCAAGATGAGTACATCTGAAAACAGGGTCTATATCATATATTCAAAATTCCAAAATATCGAACACCATAAGTTTGAACTTGGAATTTCGAATATTGATAACATTGAACGCTCAGAATAAATTTGCTGTTCTGAGAAACACACACAACACAAGCACACCAAAATAAATAAACCACATGCATACAGTTAACAAAACCCAACCCCACACTAAACCATACAAACATTACTATCCACTTACCTTAACCTGCACCCTAACCCTAAAGTCTGTAACTATTGCACACATACCCTACGAAACTATACACAAACAAACTAATTAATACACACACATACAGTTAACAAAACCCAACCCTGCACTACACCATACATACATTACTAACTATCCACTTACCTTAACCCACACCTTAACCCTAAGGTCCGTAACTCTTGCACCACAGTGGAGGAAATAGCAAAGCCATGGAATGGCCCACCGAAATCTTGCCCTAGGTAAGATTTCGATGTTCCAGGGCTTCGCTATTTTCATCATTCGATGTTGTGGGTTTGATATTTTAACTTTCGAAGTTTTACATCTTCGAAGTTATGATAGAGACCCCTGAAAACATACTGGAATCAAATGCAGTCACGCTGTTTGTTTACTAGATTACATCATCAATTACAATCCATTCATTTCTCCATTCATACTCTTGATTACCTGCTTAATGTAATTCATGGTTGCAGGAGAGTCAGAGCCTAGCTTGTCACTCACTGCTGTAGTGTATAGGAACTAATTGTGAACAGGGTGCCAACCTATCACAGGATGTGTACACACACACACAAACACACACACACACACAAACATGCACGCAAACATATACACACACACACACACACACACACACACACACACACACACACACACACACACACACACACACACACACACACCTCTGGGCAAGTTTGGAGGAATTCCATTTTACCTATATTATGCCTTTAGGGTATGGCAGGAAACCGGAGCACCTGACAAAACCCACATGGACTGATAGAAAGGACATGCAGACTCTGCACTTAAGCATCCCAGTTATGAGGCAGGAATGTTATTCATTGCACCACTATGCCGCTCATAAATTATTATGAAGTTTACAATTTCAATAGGCAGAGAGTAAACAAGTGATTTGTCCCTGTGGTATAAAAGGCACTCAGTAAGTAAAGCAATTAATGGATTTTTCAGACATCTGAGAGGTATACTTTATATATAAATAAACATACAAGTATTACACACACGAAAACACACACACACACACTAGCTGGATGCCTGGGATCACAGAAAATATATACCATTTCAGTAGTCTTTAAATGATTTAGAAACAAAGCACTTTTCTTATGATACATAACAACATGTCCTTATATGTTAGACAATGCAGTGTTAAACAAAAATAAATCACTGTATCATTTAAGTTTAGTTATTTACAATAGTTAGAGTGATTAGAGGTCTTGTAATGCATGGACCACTGTGGTTACAGTCCAGATCTGAGGAAAGAAGCACCTTTCTGATACACTATGAACAACAGTGATCAGTATCAGCCATCATAGAACATCATCCAAATCATTTTTACAGGTTTAAAAGCTGTATTATACTTGTTTGTAAAAAATGTTTGACAGAATGAATTGTCTAACACTTCATGTCTACCCACTCCCTGTGTGGCAGATCTAAATGTTTTATGGCTTTCAAAGCCATAAAAAGGTACTTAGTGCTCTATGTCTAACTATTATAACTACAGTAAATCACTAAACTAAGATGACACAGTGATTTATTTTTGTCATTACTATATTTGTTTTGGATTTGTTTGGATTTGTAACCCAGTAAAATAATTTGAGTTATGATCAGGTCTCACATATCATAAATTTTATTGTGTGTTTTTCACAAAAATACCTAGATTAACCTCCTGAACTTCATTGTCAAGGTGAATTCTTGACATTCTGTCTTGAACCCCTAATAAACAAGTTATGAGTATAGACTCAGTCATAATTATCTATGTTACCCACCTTTCTGAGATAGGAAAGGTGGTTAACAAGCTTGCCTTTTCCCAGGGTCATCTCTTGGGATTTTTAGTCATTCCTCCTACATTTATAATATTCCTCATAAAGTTAGATT